>NC_059083.1:29190864-29281670 GCF_020497125.1 Mauremys mutica
TCCACTGGCCGTGCTGGGGGGTGTTTCCCCCTTGACCCCCCCCCAAAGCCAGCCCCTCCCACGGAGGCCTGGGGCCCACACAGCCCCCCCCCCCACCCAGGAAGACTGCGTAGGGAACCAAAATGGCTGGGGACAGCCCTGCCCGGGAGTGTTGGAACTTGTGTAGAAGGTGGGAGGGCAACAAGCACCAGATCTGTGGCCCTGTCCCCTGCTCTTCCTTTTCTCCCAAGGGCCCTCCCCCCAGCCAGGCTGGAAATGAGAGCCAGGCCACAGTGAGAGCCCCTCAGGGAGCCCAGGCAACTGTGGGGAGCCTCGGACCCTTCATTTGCCCTGGGTGGGAGACTGGAGGGCCTGAGAGCAGCCTCTGGCCCATGTGCTGCCCAGGGCATCTGGAGGGCCTGGTCTCCCTGGGTAGCTCTTAGGTGCCTTCTTGGAGGGGGAGGGGGAGTGGGCAGAGGAGGATCGGGGGCAGGGTCCCATGGTGATGGAGGGACTAAGGCCCACCTCAGTCCCTCCCCCACCAGGAGAAGGCACTGATGTCACAGCCCCTGCTGCTCCGTGTCTACCCAAAGCTAAAGAGGCAACATGTGGTGGAGGCATGTGCCCCCAGATGTATTGGGATGCCTGTGGCAGGGACACCCAACAGCAAGGAGGCAGCATTTCCCCTGGCAGTAGCACTGCCCCTGTCGGTCGTGGAGGGAGGAAGAAAACAGCAGAGTGGCTCACTGCCAGCTGAGCCCTTTCCCCACCACATGGGGCAAGGTGGCCGAGGACCCCAGAACAGTAGTTCTTGGAGTGACCACCCTATTGAGATCCGTGGGGCAGTTACCTCTTCCCAGAGCTATTGGCTCAGGCTCTCTGCAGACTCAGGCACACGGCACTCTGTCAGTGAGGCTTGAAAGTTATAACTCACTCAAACTTTTCTTTTCAATCCTATGGGCTAGAAAATTACTTTTTGTTGTGGATTTTTTTATTATGAAACCTGAAGTTCTGTTTTAATCATGTGACTCCAGAGGTGGGTCCCTAGGGAAGAACCCATAGTACCAGTGCTTAAACCCACTCCTGTAGACATGTTCCATCAGGGGTGAAAGATTCTTCCTAAAATTGGAGGTGCCATGAGGCCCTGCCCCCTCTGTGGCCCTGCCCTGCCTGCCTCTTCCCCAAAGGCCCTGTACCCGGCCAACCCAGAAGCTGGAGCTGAGTTGTGCAGCCCAGGTCCCTCCATCTGCCCAGGGTTGGGGGGATCCGAGAGCAGCCCCCAGCCCATGTCCCTGACCCCCAGGCTCCCTGCCCTGGACAAGTGGAGGGTCTGTGGCTCCCTGCAGCTGCGCACAGCTCTTACCATGGCCTGGCTGTGGCTCTTTGGCTCCTGAGTCCCAACCCCCGCCCGGGCCAAGCTGGAAGCTGGAGCTGGGTCAGAAGAAGAGCTGCACTGGCACCTGTGGGGAGCCATGGACCCTCAGCCTGCCCTGGGCAGGTAAAGAGTCTGCGGCTCCCCACAGATGCCTGGGCTCCCTGGGCTTACTCAGGCCGAGCTCCAGCTTCCAACCTGGGTGGGGCCTTAGGGGGAAGAGGAGAGGCAGGGAGCCGGGCTGTGGGGAAAAGTGGGAGAGCCATGACCCCTTGGCCCTCTCTGTTCCAGAGCCCGTCTGTTCCATGCAGCCGAGTGGGGGCTGATTTGTTCATGACTCATGTGAATGCCCTGCTGGCAGTGCCTCCCTGCATCTTGCTTCAGTCCTGTGTGCGAGGAAAGTGCCTCACACAGAGCTCTAGTGCCCACCTCTCCCTAATGAACAATGTGGGGTTGACAGGCTGGGTGCCATCTGTGGCCAGGGCTCCCTGCACCTGCCCAGAGGAAGGAGCCTGCAGGGCAGAGATTTAGGTGGAGCCAGAGAACAGGGGAGAAAATCTGGGAAGCTGGGAGATTCTGTGGCTCTGAGTGACTGAGTCTGAAAAGGGAAGGATTGAATTAACCTGGATCCAGAGTGTGTCCTACCTTGTATTTCTCGGCATCATCATCCATGAGCAGCACCGTGTGAGATCTGTGCTGGGGGGATCTCTCACAAACCACACACACGGCTTCCCCGTCCTCTTCACAGAACAGATCCAGGGCTTTGCCGTGTCTCTCACACAGAGTCTCTTTTCCTGGTTTGAAATCCAGTTGTTTGATTTTTTCCACTCTATTTCCTAGCTCATAGTTATTCCGGAGAGACCCTTTCCGGATTTGGACTCTGCAGCTGGGGCAGCACAAAGGGTCAGAGCCCAGCTCTGTCCATGTCTCACAGCGCTGAGTGATGCAGCCTCGGCAGAAGTTGTGCCCGCACTCTGTGATCACTGGGTCCGTCAGATATTCCAGGCAGATGGGAGAGTAGGTTTCCTCTTGGATTTCCCGTACCGGAGTTGCTGAGGCCATGGCTGCTGGGATCTCTGGGCTTCTGTTCTCTCTGCAGCAGAAATGGTTTTGCTGATCATGGGCAGACCCTGTCCCACCTCTTATCAGCTGCACCGGTGCAGAATGAGGTGAAGAGAAAGGAGAGGCCGGGAGGTGGAGCAGGAGAAAGATAAGGAAAGAAGGAAGCAGGAACTACACAGGCCAGGAGAGGGGTGTAAAGGAGCAGGAAGGGAAGGGAAGGGAAGGGAAGGAAAAGGTGGGACGGATACAAACAAGATCACAAAAACTCAAACTCAGGGTCTTTCTACACAGCACGTGTCCAGGCGGGGGTCAGGCAGGACTGTCCTGGTGCAGCTGCCCCCAGGGCAGGTGTAAGGACAGAAACATGAACCGCTCCAGATTCGCTACTTTGGCTGCACTGAGCATGGGCACCCGAACTGAGCATGCCCAGTAACCTTCGCTGTCGCCGCTGCACTGAGCATGCGCACCCGAACTGAGCATGCCCAGTAATCTTCGCTGTCGCCGCTGCCCTCTCTCTGCCCTCACTTCTACTTAGGATTTGCTGCCTCCTCTTTGGGGGGGTTTAAAAGGCTCAAGGGGGCAAATCGCAGCGGGGGGGCTGCCAGGGTCTGAGCGGGGGACAGAAATTTACTGGCCAGAGGGGTTCAAGCTGCTGTCGGCAGCGGCAGGAGAGAGGCTGAAGGGGAAAAATGGGGGGGGGGAGCCGCGGTTAAGCCGGCGGGGGGGGGAGACGCTGCCAGACCCTGTGCGGGGACAAAACCCCCGTTTAGGGAGGGGGTGGGGGGCACAGTGGCCCCTCGGGATGAGCCACCTGTTGTGCTCGCAGATCTGGGGGTGTCGGGGCTGGGTGGGGCCAGAGGCTGTTTTCAGTTCTGCCGCGTGTCAGCCCCGGAGCAGGGGGCAGGTTCCTGGGGCTGGGTCTTAAAGGCACAGGCAGCCCAATTCCCAGACTGTCAAAGCTCAGACACCGCAGCTCCTCTCGATCCTATACAAGTGCTGCGGGGCTGTTACTGCTCCTGCCAGGAGACTGAATGCGGGGAAATATTGTACAGACGCCCCCTCCCTTCCTCCAACTCTGCCTCTCACATTTTGACTATGGAAAAGTGTCTTCTGTCAGTTTCTATGTCTATATGAAATCACTGCAGCTCCTTTCTCTTATACAACGTGCTGATTTGGTAACTCCCTCCCAGAGCCCAAATGTCTGTACCCCCTCCTGTACCCGAATCCCCTGCCCCAGGTCAGAGCCTGCACCCCTCACTCAAACTCCCCATAGTCTGCAACCCTCCTGCACCACCAACTCCATCCCAGAGCCTGCACCCCAAACAGGGCTGGATTAACCTTTTGTGGGCCCGGTGCTAAACATATTTGTGGGTTCCCATGGGGGAAATGGGGACATGGGGCAGGGGGGCAGAGTCCTCAGAGCGAGGGGCTGACTTGGGGCAATGGGAGATGAGTCATGGCACGGCAGGGACAGCCCCACTCCACCCAGCCCAGTACAAGGGCCCTGTTTACAAACCGGGAGCTGCCAGACCCACGCTGTCCAGCCCAGCCCTGCACTGCCATTGTGCTTCTTCCCCTTGTGGGTGGGCCCATGCTGCACCATGCTACCCCCTGCCCAGCACCCCCCTGGCTCCCTACACCCAGTGCCACACCACCCAGAGACCTCCACAAGCCCCCTGCCCAGCACCCCTCTGACTCGCTATGCCCAGTGCTGCACCATCCAGAGACCCCCACAAACTCCCCTGCCCAGTGCCCTCCCAGTTCACTCCCCCACCCACTCAGAACCCCCCCACAGATCCTCTCACTGACCAGTGCCCCCCAGCTGAAGACCCCCCACAGCCCTCCCACAACTGCACAGTGCCCCGCCCCTTTCCACCCAGAGCCCCCCTACAGATCCCCTCACTGCCCAGTGCCCCCCACCACAACTGCACAGTGCCCCGCACAGACCCCTCACACTTCCCAGCGCCCACACACACACACATCTTCCCCACTAACAGCCCCACAACACACAGATCTCCCCACCCCCAGTGCCCAGCACCTACCCAGACCCACTAGAGACCTACTCTCCTACACCCTAACCCCCAGTCAGGCTGCCAGGCTGAGGTGGCAGCGCAGCCAGAGCTGGTCCTGGGGCAGGATAACTCTGGCCTCTTGGGAGTGGTGGAAGCAGCCAGGCTGGAGCAGGAGCAGAGCCTACCCGGGCCAGGCTCTCTCAGGACCCAGCTGAGCCTCCCCCCTCCCCGACTGTTCCCTGTGAGTGGCTGAGACTGGCCCAGCCTCTGCACCAGTCCCAGGTGGCTCTTCCCCCAGGGAGGCAGGTGGGGCCACACAGGTCCCAGGCAGTGGAGACAGCTCAGAGCTGGAGCAGTGCTGGGGAGTGGGCAGATCCCTGAGACGTGACTCCCGAGATCCTACCCAGCCCACCCACATCCATTGGCCCCGTGGCCAGCAGCCTTGCAGAGCACACACCTCTCTCTCTCCCTGCTTTCCTATCACCAGTTCTGTTACTACAGGAATGAAATCGAGACATCTCGTAAAACAGCTAGTTCCACATTGTTCTTCAAACCTCAGATCATTGAAATGCAGCTTTGCATTTGAGATACTATATGACTGTAGTACACTTTGCACTGCCTGCATCTACACTGACATCAGGAGAGGAGAAGAGGACAAGACTGTCCCTAGCATATATGATTTTAAAGAAAGGTGAGACACACCCACCCACTATCAATACAACAAGAAGGGAGAACAGTAGCTGGTGCCAAGAGAGAAGATGCAATGAAACCCTTCTGTACCCACAACTGATGTCTGAAAAGCATCAGTCACTCTGCAGATCAAAGAAAGAAAGAGCAGCCAGTTTCAGACAGATAGGATCCTTATGACCTATATAGGAGAAGTGCACTTCCCTATAGCAGTTTCCCAACATAGTTTTCTTATGGATTTATTTATTAAGCAAAAATTAAGATTAGGAGTCTGATTTAAATTATGTACATTTTCAGTGTTAGTTAACTGTGGAACTATTGCAGCTACTTTTCTTTTACGCCTGCCTTCATAAAAAGCTACAGAGTTTTAACAGATAATTACAAAGACTAAAGTACATGCTTTAATATAATTAGGACCGGGCAACCCAAGATGAAAACTACACTGTAGAAGAGTCCTACAACCAGGTATTTGAGGCCAATCCCTTTATCAATGGAATCCTCACCAAAATATGAGGAAGGAGAAGAGTCACCCTCAAACTTTTGACAATAGCTCAAGGTCAGACACTAAGAAGACCAGCACCATTCATATTCTGGTTTTGGATAAAATACTTGATCTTGCCTACATTATAGAAACCTTCCTCTCTCCAAGTCTACACCCCACTACGCCCTTTAGCAATAAAGTAACCATTAAACAAGTTCTGAATCAGTCGTCTTTCTTCCCAGTTTAGTTTTAACAATAAAGCTGCAATGTAAGTAGCTATGGGAGAAGACAGTGCAACTACTAGGTATTGGTGGGGGAAAAGTGTGCTAGTAATATCCTGGATATACTGGCAGGGGTGGCTTTAGGCCAATTCAACCAATTCCCCTGAATCGGGCCCTGCCCCTAAGAGGGTCCCGTGCCCAAGCCCCGGTTCGGTGTATTGGCAAGAGTCGGTGCACTGTACCAGGGTGGCCCGGCTTCTCCAGGGGACAATTTAAAGGGCATGGGGGCCCTTTAAATTGCCACCACAGCCACACTGCTGGAGCCCTGGGGTAGGACTGTGGGGATCTGTGGGCTACTTACAAAGTCCGTGGTTCCCGTTGCTTCTATCGTCCCAGCCCTTTAAATAGCCACTGGAGCCCCGCCGCTTCCCCAAGGCTCCGGCAGCTATGTACATGGCCAGGGCCGTGGAAGTGGGGGAGCCCCAGGCGGCTGCTGCTACCCTGGTGGGGGAGGGAGGAGGAGGAGGGAGCACTTACCATACCGGGTGGTCTGTACCCCCTGTACCTGCACCCCCTGCCCTATCTCCAGCCAACCCCTGCCGCACCCCCCTATGGCCCTGCTTGAAGCCAGCCAGCCCACCCCACCCTACCCCACACACACCTGTCTCCAGCCATTGCTGCACCCCTTGCCCTGCCTGCAGCCAGCCCCATGTCCACTGCTGCCCTGCAATTCCCTGGGCAGTAACCCTGCATACCTGCTTCAATGATGGGAGAAGAGAGCAGCTGGTACCCACACATGTGCACACCCTAGGGTGACCAGACAGCAAGTGTGAAAAATCGGGATGGGGTGTAGCCCTTCTGCCCCTCTGAGTTGGCAGCAACAAGGGCCGGGTTCAGTATCCAGGGGTTCCGTTTCAATAACACAATGCAAAACCGGCTCGAGCCCCCACCCAGTGACCTTGGACAATTACATACCACCCCCCCGGGCGCCTCTAGGAGGCAATACTTCCCCACTCGCAAGCAAGGAGTCCGAGTGTAGCAAAATCCTTTTAATAAAGGAGGGAGTAGAGGTTAATAGGATCCTATATAAGAAAAAGACCTCTAAATTGGGACTGTCTCTATAAAATCGGGACATGTGGTCACCCTAGCACACTCCCTGGGAGTGGTGGGGACCTACACATGTGAAATGGAGTTCATTTCTAGTTCAGTCCCATCTTTTTAAAAAATAACTGTAGGTAGGGTTAACATACAGCCGCATTTTCCCAGACATGTCAGACTTTTTGGTTCTTAAAGTGCTGTCCGGGAGGAATTTTTAAATATGGACATATGGTAACCCTATTGGTACCAAAAATACATACTCTGGCACATCCCTTAAATCAGAACTTTTTATAGGGAACCGGTTGCTAAGAAAGGAAAGGCTTTTTTTTTAACCTTTTTTTTCTTTTTTTAAAAGTCATCCCTGCTGGGGCCCTGCTGAAAATTTTTGAATTGGGTGGGCCCCAAACTTCCTAAAGCCAACCCTAACTAGTCTGTTAAGTGTTATAGCTTTTAATATGCTAATGCAAACACTGTAATAGAGCATTAATGTCCCAATGTACTGGTGCTTGTTTTATCTTACCGTAATACTAGAAGTGGTGCATGTGAACGTTGCCGTAACGAGGGCAAGGCGAGTGAGGCACTTGCCTCGGGCACGGAAAGTGAGGGGCTCAGACAGTCTCTCCTTCAATGGCAATTCGGCAGCAAGTCCTTCCCTCTGAGAGGGACTGGGGGACCTGTTGCCGAATTGCCGCTGGTTGTCAGCAATGGAGAGGGGCGGCTCTTTTGCAGAAATTCGTTGGTGGATCCTTCCTTCCAATAGGGAAGAGCCGGACATGCTGCCTCTGTTCCTTGCCTTGTGTGCAAAAATCCCTATTTACGGCTCTGCATGTGAAGCTCTCTTAAAAGCTGACACTACAGTAGTGATATTCCCAAGCCAGCATGCGTAGGGCTGGGAGTGGGGAAGGGGAGTGCATTTAGGTACAAGTAACATCTCTCACACCAAACAGGAACTTTTCCGAAAGTTCATTATTATACCTTGTCTTACAAACACCAAAAACTATTACATATGCACAAAGGTCAATAATCACCCCCTCCCCATATATACAGAGTTGTGCTTCTGCATATAGTATCTATCTCAGATGAATATTGAGCTACCAGCTGTTCAGGAATCAGTAAAGAGTCAGCTGACAAGCCACATGTTGAATCCTATTGCAAACAGTATGGGTGACCCATGAGGCATTCTGAAGCAAGAGATTACTGTAAAACTTTAAATAAGACGCAGAAAGAATAAACTTTTCCTAGGTTTTGTGTCCATATATATAATGCAAATTATAAAATTATAAAAATAAATTTAAAAAAAGAAAGTGGTCTCATCCTGGGCGTTCTCCATACTCCCAAACCTTACCTCCCTTTTCACGTATTCACACACAAACAAGGGAAAGCGCGCGCCTCACTCATCTAATAGGTCAATTTGGCACATTAGCCAGGAGGAAGCAGATTGTGAGCATTTTTGACCGCAAACCCCATCCCTCCAGATTTGCAACCATCCCTGGACCAGTGACAGGTGCATAGGGAGCCAAGTCAATGGAAATAAACAAGGAGGAAGCCAGTGGAAAAAATGAATGGGGCCACTATGGTTACCACCTTGGGGTCAGGGGAGTGCTCTGTACCCCCAAACCTTACCTCCCCTTTTCACATATTCACACACAAAAAAGTGAAAGAGCACACCTCAATCATCCAATAGGTCAATTTGGCACATTAGCCAGGAGGAAGCAAATCATGAGCGTTTTCGACCGCAAACCCCATCCATCAAGATTTGCAACCATCCCTGGACCAGTGACAGGGGCACAACCATCCCTGGACCAGTGACAGGGGCACAACCATCCCCAGACCAGTGACAGGTGCATAGGCAGCCAAGTCATTGGAAATAATCAAGGAGCAAGCCAGTGGAGAAAATGAATGGGGCCACTCTGGTTATCACCTTGGGTAAGGGGTGTGCTCTGTACCCCCAAACCTTACCTCCCTTTTCACGTATTCACACACAAAAAAGTGAAAGCGCGCACCTCAAGCACCCAAAAGATCAGGGTTTGGCAACCTTTCAGAAGAGCTGTGCCGAGTCTTCATTTAGTCTCTCTGATTTAAGGTTTCGCATGCCAGTAATACATTTTAATATTTTTAGAAGGTCTCTTTTTTGGGCTATAATATATAACTAAACTATTGTTGTATATAAAGAAAATAAGGTTTTTAAAATGCTTAAGAAGATTCATTTATAATTAAATTAAAACGCAGAACCCCCCCAGACCCCTGCAATAGGTCAATTTGGCACATTAGCCAAGAGGAAGCAGAATGTGAGTGTTTTCAACCACAAACCCTGATTCGCAACCCCATGGATCAGACGGCAGCAAGTCCTGAGCAGGAGCCCAGATGGTCACGTTGTGCGGCAGAAACTGCTACTAGTAGCAAAATGCGAGGGTTTCGCAATGTGCCGTCACACCGGCTCTAACATTTCTGCCACCCCAAGCAAAAAAAAAGAGCGCCGCCCTGCCCCCGCAAGCACCACGTCACAGCGCCCAAGAGCCCGCCCCCCATCGCCGCGTCGCAGCGCCCAAGACCCCGCCCCCCGAGCGTCGCGTCGCGTCGCACCGCCCAAATCCCCGCCCCCCCGAGCGTCACGCCACACCGTCCAAGTCCCTGCCCTTCGAGCCGCCTAAGTCCCCACCCCCCCAGAGCCACGTCGCACCGCCCAAGTCCCCCCCCCCAGCGTCGCATCGCTCCACCCAAGTCCCCGCCCCCCCGACCGGCGCATCGCACCGCCCAAGTCCCCGCCCCCGTGAGCGTCGTGCCGCCCAAGTCCCCGCCCCCTCCCCAGCACCGCCTAAGTCCCCGCCCCCCGAGCGCCGCGTCGCCCCTCCCTCCGCAGTGCCGCCAGCCCAAACCAAAAACAACCATACCAAACCCCGATCGCCGCCCCCTCCCAAGGTGCTGCCCCAAGCACATGCTTGGTAGGCTGGTGCCTGGAGCCGGCCCTGCCTGCCCCACCTCTTATCAGCTGCACCGGTTCAGAATGAGGTGAAGAGAAAGGAGAGGCCGGGAGGTGGAGCAGGAGAAAGATAAGGAAAGAAAGAAGCAGGAACTACATAGGCAAGGAATAGGGGGTAAAGGAGCAGAAAGGGAAGGAAAGGAAAAGGTGGGACGGATACAAACAAGATCACAAAAACTTAAACTCAGGGTCTTTCTACACAGCACGTGTCCAGGCCGGGGTCAGGCAGGACTGTCCTCGTGCAGCTAAACCAAGCCACCCCCTTGGCACTGTGGCCACATTGCTCTTGGTAGTGTGGTTGAACCAGCAGTCAGCATGTGTACGTGTACCCAAGCTGGGACTCACACCTCCCAGGTGCTGTGTAGACGTGCCCTCAGTCGAACCAGGCCATTCTTAATTCACAGTGAGGGTGTCCACGGTCACTCACAGACTTGCACTGGAACAACACAAGATGGGAACTGAACCCCCTTGAGTGAGTTCAGAGACAATGTGTGTGCAGAGGAGCCTTGGCGTGGCTGTGTCCTGCTGAACATCTAACCACCCGCCTGGGACCAGCCGCGCTACAGGGGCTCCCTGGGTTAAGGGCAGAGGCAGCTGGTGTGTGCTAGTGACAAGGCAGGAAACCGTAAACAGCTCATTAATCTGGAGGAGCAACCCTTGAGCTGAAGGGTGATTTTATGGCTAATATTTCAGCTTTATGACTGTGCAGTCTAAAGGTCACAGCCCAGCCCCTTCAAAACGCCAGCTAAGAGCTGGAAAGAAGATTTACAGGTTTAAAATCTGTAACAATCCTGCCCACTCCCCTCCCCCCAACTCCAGCTGCCCCAGGCTCTTCCTGTCCTTTTTTCTCCTTGGGCCAATACTGAGCCCATCATCACTGTCTGTCTGGGCTGGTTCTGCTGGGGGGAAATACGAGCCAGGGATCCTCGTTTGGGTTTTGTCTGACTGTGGGCAGAGGAGTGTCAGGCCGGAGAGAAGGGACAATGGGGACTGCTCGGCACACAAAGCCGGACATGCTCAAGTCCACAGTTAGCAGCAATTGCTCCTCTGCACAGGCTCTTTGCTGCTGGATCTCCCCGCAAATGTTTCCCACCAAGGCATTCGCCACCATAGATCTAGATTGTAACTCAGGTTGTACCACTGATCCTTTGACCTGAGCAGTTAGCCAGTGTTTGGGGCATTCTAGGTTCCTCCATTGGCAGGAGAAATGGATTATTTCTTTGGTGCAGTCTTTATTATTTACAAACAACGTCCACACATTCCTGTGCCCTGAACATGGTAGAAACAAACAACTGCCAGCAATTTCCTTACTCAGAAATGCTCTTTCCCGGCATTGTCAAGTGTGAGGGGGACTGATAGAGAGCCACACACCTGGTCAAGGTGCTTCTGACATCCTAGAGGAAAGAGAGAGGAGAGAGAGATTTTAAAAAATCTCAGGACCACCCGACACCCACTTGGGATTCCAGGGTCATGGTTTCATTGAGCTAATGGGTCTTTTCCATCTCTAATATCAATGTGTCTGTGAGTCTGCAAAGAACAATCGTCATTCACATTTCAGCAACACACACACTGAGTTACACTGTGATCTGTGACTCCTGCACCCCTGTCCCTGTGTTGGCATCTGGGATGTTTCTAGCTCAGGCTCACTTGCAGCTCCCATTGTCCGGGAATGGCAAACCGCCAAACCTGCAGACGCTCAGGCTTTCCCTGAACAAGCTGGGGGCAAGGCCCAAGGTTAAGAACCCCTGGTTTACATCGCAAGACCTGAGCAAACACCTGCCATTCTACTGCTCTACCAATGCAGGTTTGCATTTCAAAGTACTATTCTAAGGGATTGGGAGAGCCCAACTCTTATTTACCCAGCTTCCTAGCAAGCCTTTAAAGGTGGACCATGGGTCATGTCAGCCTATGGGTTAGTTAAACCTTTGTGGCCATGTGGCATATTTTCATGAGATATAATCATATAATGTCACAGCAGGCTCGGCAGATACTGTGATCACAGTCTAGAGGCACCAGATCTTTAAAATACTCCAGACAGATGGGACAGGTCAGTTCATCCTGGAGCATTTTTGCTGGATTCGCAGCAGCCATGGCGTCTAGTGCAGGAAAGAGACAAGAGAGGAGTTTAGTTTCACTTCCTTCTGCTCAGAAATGGGCTCATTGAACTTTGTACCATTAGCTGATTCCTTTCTGGGTGCAGTCTTGTGATTTCTTTTCTGTGGACTGTAAAGAACCTTTCAATGAAATGTGATAAATCTAAATTGACATTAACTCCTCTAAAACATGTGCCAGGCCCCAAACTTTGGACTAGTCACGTAGGTCAAAAAGGGTAACTATGGACTTGGGGGTTTCACTGCCTGACATAAGGATCTGATGGGGCAGCCTGGGAAGGTGGGTGAGAATCACAGCTGCTTACTCCTACTGCCTGTTCCCTACCCTGGCCTTCAGCCTCCTTAAGACCCATGTCTCTCTGGTGCTTGTGTAACCCACTGGGGTGTGTGTGGAGCTGGTACAGTGACAAAGGGTTGAATATTTAGCATGAGCTGGGGCAGCCTGTGCTTTTAGCTCTAGGGGTCCCTGGTTCAGTGCTGGGTGCGCTGGCCAAGAGAGCAGCCGTCACCCCTGTTCTTAGCCTGGCGGCTCCTGCTTCTGTTTCCCTGCACAGTCTCCCCAGCTCTCAGGGACTCCTGGCTCTCTGTAGATGGCAGCGGGTGTGAGGGGAGCTGGCGCTGGGGCTCCTGCGCTGTACAGGGGATGGGCTAACCAGAGATCTCCTGTCCCCAAGGCTCTCAGGCCACTTGTCCAGCCTGGCTGCAGGAGGGGATCTGGAGACAGACAGAGGGGGTCTGGGAGTGTCTGGGGAGCTGCCACATGGGACCAGAAATGGAAATCAGCTGTGGTGAGAAAGGAGAGCTTCCAGGGATGTGGCTGGTTAAATGGGCTACTGTACAGCTGGATACAATTTTGCAGCTAGTTAATGTTACTGTTCTGTATGGGAAACGGCTCACATGGTTGTAAACTTGCTTCTGACAAGACTTGCTGCTTCTTTGCAGCCATAGTCTGTCAAGTACGGTAGATGGGCTCAGGCAGAGGATCTCACTGTTGCTGGGTTTTTCACTGGTGAACGGATTGCCTGGGAATTGCAGGCATTAGTCAGACACATGTGACATGCAGTTATTTTTGGCCCACAGAAGTGGCCACCAGGAGTTTTGAGGTGGCGGCTGGAGAGATGGATCCCTCAGCCCATGTCACGTGCAGCTGGCTGTGCCCATGAGAATCCCCAGACTGCTTAGTGGACACTCCAATAACAATGTCCAGAGGCGCCAGCTTTCGAATTTCCCTTGGGGTGCTCAACCCCCACTCTGCCCCCACTCCACCCCTTCCCCTAAGGCCTCACTCTGGCCCCAACTCTTCACACCCCACTGAAATCCAGAAAACCTCTGCCTGGCAGCCTCTAACTCTGCAGACGCCTGAGCTCACTCAGCGTCAACATTTCTATGGTTAAATTTCCCAAGGTTCCTAAATTTTTCTGTTGCTGAGTGTGAGCACTGCTGCTGCCTAACTGTAGGTGTCCAAACACCTACCTCATGTGTAAACCCCAGAAGGATCCTCAAAGGAGAAGGCAGACAGAGGAAAGCCTCTCTTGCCTGTGGGGCCCAATCTTGTAGGAGCAGTACTGGATGTATAATGGCATTGGGCCCACACACAGCAAGGGCCCCCTTGGCCAGCGCTCCACTTCTGCTGCCTCCCAGCCTTTCCAGCCCCTTCCCTGACAACTGGGACCCTGGGCTTCTCCTCCTCCCCCCCACCCCACCCACAGCTGCTCCTCCTTTCAGCTGGCCAGCTGAGCAGGGGCGGCTCCAGGCCCCAGCACGCCAAGTGCGTGCTTGGGGTGGCAAGCCACGGGGGGCGCTCTGCCGGTCACCATGAGGGCAGCAGGCAGGCTGCCTTCGGTGGCTTGCCTGCGGAGGGTCTGCTGGTCCTGCGGCTGGTCCCACGCTGGCAGGAGGTCTGCCGAAGCCGCGAGACTAGCGGACCCTCTGCAGGCAAGCCGCTGAAGGCAGCCTGCCTGCCGTGCTTGGGGCGGCAAAATGCCTAAAGCCGCCCCTGCAGCTGAGGGCTTCTTTCATCTCCCATCTCGCCCTGTCACTGGGAAGTAGCCTGGGGGAGGAGGGGCAGAGAGGAGCCCTCAGCTACTGCTGTGCTTCTCCTCCAGGCTGTGGGTGATGGATGGTGCCGCTTTGGGATCCCCTGGGGTTGGGAAGCCCGAAGCCAGGGACTGTCAACCAGCCACAAGGAGTGGAGTGGAGGGGACAGAGTCCCTGCCTGCTGCTCAGCTGCTCTGCAGCAGAGGAAGGGGGGTCTGGGACCAGGGAGAAGGGAGACCTGCTCTATATGGGCAGCGGGGATCCTGTTTACCCCCTCCCCAGCCCTGCTGTGTTTGCAGTTTACCCCTGGCACCTCCCTCTCTCCAGGGACCAATCCAAGGTCCTGCCCACTGTGCTTTTGCCCCCATCCTCTGTCTTGCTCCAGGCAGCAGGGACTAATCCTCCACCCCATGCCCCACTGTGCTCATCTTGCCCCTGGCCCCTGCCTCGCTCCAGCTGGGGATCAATTCTTCCCTCCCACCATGCCCTGCTGTCAGGGTGGATAAAAATCAATTATTAAAAAAAATTAAAAATTTGATTTTCTTTTATTTAAATTGGATTTTTTTGATAAAATGCTTTTTGAGGACAAAATCTATCTAGAGATAGTTTTAATTAAGATACATTATAGCTCAAAGGTATCTTATCATGGAACAGGGATTATAAATTTTAATTCTATAGTATGACACAATATATTCATGTAACGTTTAAGAAAAGTTTTGTTAATGAGTTCCAATAGTTCATGGATTAGAGACTCAATATTATGGGGATCCACAGGCTTCTGTATAGATTATTTAGGTTAATGTTTCTATCTACTCACTGGGACTCAGTGCTCAGTCTAGAAGGTACCATCAGAGCTGCTTAGTTTTGCAGTTCTCAAACTGTGACTTTGTCTCCCCAGAGGTAACATGCTTGTTAACAGCAAAAATATTTTAAATAAATTAATTAATACATAGAGGTGAGAAATAACAGACCTTGCCTCTACTGTCCCGCTGCAAATTTGTGTACATAGAGTCAATCCCTTTGTACCTCTATCTAAAAGTGCAAAGTTTCAAAAAGTTCAATGAATAAAAGATTGTTGAGGGCGGAATAGATCTGGACAAAGAGGAGTCTGGAGATAAATGTGAGAAGTGAGGGACATATGCTTTTTTTGTTAAAATATTATATGTTTGCTGTTGAAGAAAAAATCCAGAATACTTAATGTTGTTTTTAATTAAATAAAGCAATGTAAATGTCTGTTTGGTGATGTTTTCCTCCTAATACAGCCTGGCAAGAAAATCCTCCAAATATTAATGATTAACCTGTTGAATTGGCGATAGTTCACCTCCCAGTGACTTCATAAATATCTGCTTCAATTACCTTTGGTAAATGAAATAACCAAACAATCATTCGTTTTCTGATACAGCTGTAAAACTCATATGAAAAGTTTTCAAAATAAATCACTGTTAAAAACAGTGATTTATAGTGTGTACCTTCCAAAAATGAAACCTACACTCTCTCTGCATTGTGAAGAAATGTATTAAGGTTATAACAACGAACAAGAATGCACTTTTATGTAGAAAATCATGATTAAATCGAGTCTTCCTGATGAGTGATTTAAATCAAATCCACCCTGCCTGCTGTGCTCTTTCCCCGGCCCCTTCATTCCCCAGGGGACCCCATAAATATGTTGAGCGCCGGGTCCACAAAAAGTTAATTTGGCCCTGTCTAATACAGTCATAATCATAGAATTCAAGATCAGAAGGGACCATTATGATCATCTAGTCTGACCTCCTGCAAGATGCAGGCCACATAAGCCGATCCACTCCTTTAGCAAGCGACCCCTGCCCCATGCTTCGGAGGAAGGCGAAAAACCTCCAAGGAAGGCAAAAAACCTCCAGGAAGGCGAAAAACCATTATATTTTTCATCTCATGCTCCAAATGGAAACTCCCCTTTTAATTACTTCAGTAATAAACAGCCTTTGTCCTGCTCCACTGGAGTTTATGGTGAAGTGAGTGTCTTTATTGCTGTAAGGTTGAAGGTTAAAGCCCAACTCATCTGTTTCAGGTACAAATCAAACAGGGACCAAACCACGTTAGTTATTAGTTCTAAGTTCTGATTGGTCAGCAGACACAGTGCTCTCCTTGTGACAGGATCCCCGGGGTACAAACTGGATCCGGGGTGCCACTATGGCCCCTTACGTCTCCAGCCTGGGCTGTCTCTCACAATACTTTGAAGCAGTAAATCCCATTGAGAGCTGTTATCACTCAGCACAGCAGTAGGTGGAGCCCCACACCCAGCTGGATTCCCTGAATGCTCCCAGAGCCACTCACAAATCACACAGAGAAAAGCGCCAGGAAATATCCCCCAGCTCCCCAGCCTTGCACCCCAATGTACGTTTATTGCCCAGTCTGCCCCTCCCTCAGTGTGGAGAGGACGTGCACCAGCCTTTGTACCTGAGCTGAGATTTCCCGAGCACTTCAACCAAAGCACACGGTTGTAGGTAAAATATAAAACAAAAAGGTTTATTAACTGCAGAAAGATAGACTTGAACTGATTAGAAGTGGTCGGCATAAAAGGTCAGAGACAGTTAGCAAGGAAAAGAAAAGATAAACATATGATCTAAATCCTACACCTCACTACACTAGGCAATATTTAGCTCAAGCAATTTTCTCACCCCACTGGATGTTACAGGTCTCAATACACAGGCTTCACCCTTAAGCCTGGACCAGTCTCCTCAGTTGAAGTTTTTGTCTTATCAGCATTTTTGTTGCTTCCAGCATAGATGGGGGAGGAGAAAGGCAAAAGCATGATGCCACCATCCCCCGTTTTATAGCCTTAGCCCATGTGCCTATAACACACTTGCTCAGACATGTCCTGGTGGCTTCGCTGAGTCGCAGAGTTGAGCAATCCCCCTGCTGTGGTTTTCTGCAACTGAGTCCCTAGGCTGATCAGTGCCTATTGTGTTGGAGCACTGGGGCTCCTGCGCTGTACAGGGGATGAGCTAACCAGAGATCTCCTGTCCCCAAGGCTCTTAGGCCACTTCTCCAGTCTGGCTGCAGGAGGGGATCTGGAGACAGAGAGAGGGGGCATGGGAGAGTCTGGGGATCAGCCACTTGGGACCAGAAATGGAAATACAGCTGTGGTAAGAAAGGAGTGTTTGCCAGGGATGTGGCTTGTTACAGGGGCTGCCATAAAGCTGGATACAATGTTGCAGCTATTTAATGCATTATACTGTGGAATTTGTATGTTCTTGCAGCTGGATGGTGTGAGCTGAAATTATTTTCCTTAAGGGCAAGGCTGGCACTGCTCCTTGTTTTGCTGGAGAACGCATGGCTGGAGATCTGTAGCCATCAGTCACACGCCTTCATTCTGCTGCTGTTTCCTGTGGCTGGGCACTGCAGCCAGGACTCTGTTGTGGCAGAGTGGATCTGAGACCAGATTCAATAGAGAATCTGGGGAGTGGCCTTCTGGAACTAGAAAAGAAGCTGCAACTGAGATGGGAAAGACATACTGGAGGGAGATGCTGCTGGGAAAGCAGCTGGTCACTTCAAGAGCAACCAGATACAATATTGTTACAGATCCTGACTCCCATGGTGATGAGACACATTTTTGTTACCCTTATGCAAGACAAACTGGTTACTTGCTGCTTCATGGTGTCCAGATGCTGTCAGCTCTGGTTCAGGGGCTCAGGCAGAGGATCTCACTGCTGCTGGGTTTTCTTGCTGGTGAACATATTGCCTGGGAATTGCAGTCATCAGTCAGACACATGCAACATGCAGTTATGTTTGGCCAACAGAAGTGGCCTCCAGGGTCTGAGGTGGAGGCTGGAGACATGAATCCCTCATCCTGTTGAGTCTGAACTCTTTATGCACTGAAACTTAACTCAGACTACATGTCTCTGTCTGAAACTTTTAATCAAAAGTTTTGACCTGCGAACTACTCATGACCCTTCCCCTCCCAATAGGTAGCCATAAGTAGCCATCTCCTCCTTTGTCTTCTCCAATTTGCATTTTAACCTGTTTTATCCCGTAGAATCTTGATTGATTATGCATGACCATTATGATCTGTTAATCACTTTGTTTACTTCTGTGTATAAACACTGATGCTCACCCCTAATAAACTTGCCACACTTACTCCAAAGCTCTGCTTTTAAGCTAAGGATGGTGTGAGCCCGTTGATCAACGAATTGTTGTCTGGTCTCTGACAGATTTCTGAGCCCTATACCAACTCCGCACAAACTCGGGTGCTGGAGAGGTGAGTAGGACTTGCTTTTTACCTAACAATCCCACGTCACTTGCAGCTGACTGTGCCAATGAGACAGTTCCCAAATGGGAGAGTGGGGATGCTCTCCAACAACAAGGACAAAAACAAGGGCTGGGGAAGAAAGAAAAGCTAGAGGCCATGTGTACAAATCATCTCACTTCTACTGTGTGTTGTTTGTGTGTGCAGGCACCTCCCAGCCCTTATGACTGACCATGACTTCGTATTCCCAGCCCTAGAAGGTAACCTCATATTGGACGCCTTTGCAGCCCATTTTGCTAATAAGTTAACAGAAGTTGCACAAAGTCACTGAAATCAAAATGGGGAATAGAATCAGGGTCTCCCAATGGATTCCCCAGGTATCTGTTCATTGGTTCTCCTGTTGTTAACAGTTACACCACATCAGAGCCAGCAACAGGAGACCAGAGTCCTGATTGCAAATGTTCTACTGATGACTGGCAACTACTTGTGTAAACCATTAGCACGGCATGTGTCATGTTCCCTCCAGCAGCTGGCCCAGACACAGCCCAACAATTATTCCCAGAGCTGAAGTGGTGTGGTGGGGTTCTGAAGAGACATGATTTAAATCAGTGGTTTTCAAGTCTGGGTCGTGACTCCGCAGGTTTCACCCCTGGCCTGGAAGGTGGCCACTTCTTTATTTGCATCCCGCAAAGTTTCATCTATGTTTAATGGGTTATTTCGTTGCAAAGAAATATACAATGAAACATAATTACAGAGGTATATGCAATCTAAACGTAAGATAACAAACAACCCTTTATTAGTTTTCATAAAGTTTCCACATCAGACATCATCTCATCTTAACACTAATAAACACTTCAATTTAGAGTTATCTAATTGCCAGGGCCTACAGAAAGGAACAGTAATGTAATAATAAACAACAAGATTTAGACAAGCAAAACCAATACACTTAACATCTCTGGTTTGGTCTCTATCTGCACAAGTGAATTGGCCTGAACACATATTGACACCCTTAACCCTTTGGTATTCAGACAAGTGAATTGTTGCTCTGATCTGAGCTGGTCTGTCAGTGCCACATGGGCAACGTATTTCACACACTATAACTGCCTTTGAATACAAGTTCCCAGCTGGCAAGGAAGAAGATCAGCACCATGTGGGCAGCAGAGCTCCTAAGTTACTGGATTAGTGGAAAATTCACTATTTCCCCTGATTTCTGTTGCTTCTTCTCTGTTGCTTCAAAAGCAGACAGTCATTCACAGATACACACGGGACTCTTCTGCCAGCAGGGCTGGCTCCAGACCCCAGCGCGCCAAGCGTGTGCTTGGGGCAGCGTCCTGCGGGAAGGCGGCAGGCGGCCCTGGTGGACCTCCCGCAGGCATGCCTGCGGGAGGTCCACCGGAGCCGCAGACCGGCGACTGCCAAAGCACCCCTGCAGCGCGCCGGCGCAAATCCTAGAGCCGTCCCTGCTGGCAGCCGCGGGGAGCCCAGAGCCTTTTAAATCTCAGCCGCAGCCGGGAATCAGAGGGCTCTGGGCTGCCGGCAGCTGCGGGGAGCCCAGAGCCCTTTAAATCCCAGCTGCGGCCAGGAATCAGAGGGCTCTGGGCTGCCGGCAGCCACGGGGAGCCCACAGCCCTTTAAATTCCAGCTGCGGCCGAGAATCAGAGGGCTCTGGGCTGCCGGCAGCCGCGGGAGCCCAGAGCCTTTTAAATCCCAGCCGCGGCCGGGAGTCAGAGGGCTCTGGGCTGCCGGCAGCCGCGGGAGCCCAGAGCCTTTTAAATCCCAGCCGCGGCCGGGAGTCAGAGGGCTCTGCGCTGACCGCAGGGGCAGGGAGCCCAGAGCCCTCTGAATCCCAGCCCCTGGCCGCTGATTGCCCCCTCCCCAGACTCCCGCCCCCTATCTAAGCACCACTGGTCCTTGTCCCCCGATTACCCCCTCCTGAGACCCCTGCTCCTAACTGCCCCTTGGGACCCCAGCACCTATCTAAGCCTCCCTTCTCCTTGTCCCCAACTGCCCCCTCCTGAGACCCCACCCAACTTCCCCCCAGGACCCCACCCCCTACCTGTCCCCTTGTTGCCGGCTCAAAGAGCCCAAGGCGGAGCAACAGCAGGGTTCGTTGCCCGGTGTGCGTCGCACTAATTATTACACCAGGGTGGAGAAGCAAAACCAGGTTTATTTGAGCCCAAATAAGTGCCAGGGAGAAAAGCATTCTCAGATCCTGCACACCCGCGCGCAGGCGGGGTCCCAGCATTTATACCCCACTTGTTTGTGTAAGCCTTTTGTTCGGTTTTTCCCCTCACCCCTCCCTTCCCAGCAGCAGCTACATTAGGCATTACATTTTAGCGTGTTAGAAAAGGTTTTCATGCACAAGCTTATTTATGGCCTTTACAGAACAAACGCATACAGATTTTCCTTCCCCCTCTCCCCGCCGCTTCTGCTGTTTTAAACTTCTACATTTGCAAGCGGAGATTGCTGACAGCTACACATTTTGCTTGCAGTCTGTTAGCATTTTAGGCTGGTTAAAGTTTACAGCATGGAAGACCTCTGGTTTACTCAGGCCTGCAGTCACAACTTTGGTTTACTCAGGTCTAGTGGCACCAACAATTCCCCCCTTTGAGAATACTCAACAAACTTTTGGCGAGTTTTTTCAAACTTTAAAAACAAAAAACAATGAAGCTTTACAGATATATGTACAACTGCTCTTTTGAGCTTAGTTACCCCCAACCCAGGAATGAATGCATGGACAAAGGAGTGGAATGTTTATTTAACAACTAAGGGATTGGGACACTGACTATAAATCAGGTAGGTATACCAAGTGGTTTAATTTTCCAGATGTCTTGGTGAATAATTTAGTTCCATATGCATGCTTTTCATGGACCCAGCAGGATTCGGTATGTGGGAACCACACCCACCCTAACCGGTTTATATGCTTGGAAGGAGCACTGTGAATGTCCCCACTTTCATTTAGAAAGTGTCCAAGTATGTTTTCATGACCACAGATCAGATGGTACTCCTGATGCATTTGTAAGGGCAGTGGGCCAAGTCTGGTCTAGATTCCACTGCAATACCTTTTCAGCCTTAGTGATATTCAATACCATTTCTGTTAGTAACTTTTGGGTTATAGAACTAAGGGCTGAAATGACATGTAACTTCAGCCTGTACTTAAAATAGCTGAGTTTTAAAAATAAGGCTAGTAGCCTTTTTTAGTTGGCCCAATTTTTTATCATGTTTTTGGCTTTTAAGATATTGGCCCTAGCCCACAGGGATTTGCTCAATTTTCTTTTTTTCCAGAGGAAATAACCCAGGCCTTTTGTTGTGCTAATTTAATGGCAGCCCCTTGTGAGCAATTTGGGTATGTAGAAGTGATTTGAAAACTTGATAAGGGCAATGTCATTTAAAATTTAATTAGGAGGGCAATACATACTGAAGGATTTATCCAAAACACAGGGCACAGCCTGTAGATTAAACCCCAAAAGTTAATTAATACCACATTTTCAATTATGGGTCCCATAAATTTTTTTCTTGCCAGTGTACAATTTTTTGTTTTTTTACCAGGGTCAGTTTTTAATGTCCTTTTAGTCAGGAATTTCTGGACTTTGGCAATGTCAGTGGAGTGAGTGTTTCTTCTTCTTTCCCAAAACAATTGTGGTTTAGCATTCTACAGGGGAGAGGTTTTCAGCACATATTACCCTGTAATGGCTTTGCTTTTTTTAGAAAAGTCTAAAGGCACAGTTGGTTTGTCAGTGGACAAGGGAGAGGTTGTCCAGAAGCTGTTCAGAAGCACAGTAGAACTAGAAGAAAGAATAGGCTAATCATTAATAGGAAAATTTTTTTGATGTGGAGGGGTCTTTTGCAGTGAGAATTCTGGGTCCAAGCAGTCAGTTTTTGGCACTTCACAGCAGTGTTGGTAGACAGCAGGACTTGGAAAGGGCCTTTCCAGCGTGGAGCCAAGGCAGTCTTTTGTTGATGGATCTTTATGTAGACCCAGTCTTTTGGTTCCTAGGAGTGGTAGGGCTGCTAGGATCTTTGGGTTGTTTTTTTTTTACCTGTGAGAAAAAAACCTAACACATTGCATTAGTGTCTTTGCAGATTTTACAAATTTTATAGTTGCATGGGCAAATTTAAGTTCCCCCTTTTTTTGGTTTTTAGCCAAGTAATGGTTTTTATACTTATTAGTGCCAAAGGAAGGGCATCTGGCCACTTTAAGTTTGTCTCAGCACAAATTTTGGCCAGTTTATTTTTAGCATGTTAACTATTTTTTTTTTTTTTTTTAGTTAACGCATTTTTTTTTTCCCATTTTTTCTTTAACCTATAAAGGAAACTTTTACTTATACGCCTTTTGTTAACAATAAACACATACACAGTACATTAGTTTTATTTAATGTATGCCACATATACCCTTTCACTAAAATAACCTTATTACAGAGCTTTAGAACAACAGGCCAGGACAAGCACACCCACTTTGATGAGTTCACTTAATACAACCTTTAGTCCAATAGCTTTTCGCCATTCCCAGCCCTCTGGCTAGAAGTCTGAGGTAGCCAGAAGGATCCCATGTACAATATGGGGAGTGGGTTAACTTTTCATGTTCTTGCTTTTAAAGACTGTTAGTATGAAAATTTTAATAACAATTCTCAATTAAAAGATTTGGCTAATAAAGTTTTTTTCTCTTACTTAGGAAAATGTATTAGACTTTAGTATATCACATTTTTCTGATATATTCAAACACTTTGTATTCTAAATTGAACAAAACAAGTATTTGCATTTTAATTTAACACTGCCCCTTGATTTTAAATTAGACCATTCCATAAAAATATTAAACACAACAATTCTGGCCACTTGAGACAGACACCACAAGACAGAACATAGAACACAAAACATAATTGTTACTTTGTTAGTAAATGCATGATATGTTGAATGCTGTTCAGCTGGCATTAGTTTTCTTTGATTATTTGAAAGACAAAGCAAAAGTCTACCCCTTCTGGGCAGTTAATTATTACTTAAAATATACGAATACTTTTGTTAATTCAGGGGAATTACCCCATATTTTTTTTGCCTGAATTTATTTACAAACATTTTAAAGACACCAAAAACTTTTTTTTTTAGCATTTTTACAAAGTTCAACTGCTGTTTCCTCCAGCAACTAAAGAGTTAACTTTTCACTTTTCCTTAAAAATCACATGCTCTTCCCTTAAATCACTTGCTTTTTCCTTTAGCAGCCACTTACCATTTCAAATATCCTTTTGAGTATTTGAAATTTCCATGCTTATACTCACTTACTTCTTTTTTTACTACACCCTTAAAAGTTTTCAACCTGTTTTTCCATCTCTGTTGCCTGCCTCGCCTGGGCCCGATCCTGCTTTTCTCGCTGAATCGTCCCTATCCTGGACACAAACTTATTTCATTACCAGTTTAGCTAGGAGGGTGGGCTTTACAACTAGACCCCACCCTTTTGGTTTTTTCCCTAAAACATTTTACTCCCAAAACTACTCAAGTCCTCCCTAGTAAGGCTTGCCACCTGGCAAAAATACACGGCCATTGGGTAAAGGCCATTTACTTAACACACAATTCAAACTCCTAAAGGGGGTCTACCCAGAGACCCACCCATTTGTCTGCTGACACTTAAACAGAAAAGAAAATTACACAGAGAGCAGAGAAAATTACAGTTAAAGCCAGATTTTTTCACTTTTATTACATTGTCCGTCACAGGGGACGGGACAGAATTATTTTAATACAACCTTAGAGCTTTATTGCACACATGGCTTTCACCCTGAGGAATTACGAACGAGAAGTTCAGTTTCGCCCACACACCCAACGCCCAAATGAACAGAGCAGAAAAACCAACAGTAACCGGTTAAACAGAACAGAGCTAAAACTAGATAGTGCACCAAAACCAGATAGTGTTTTCTTATTTTATTAGGGCTCACCTTTAATTATACAATTCTTATTATATAATACCAAACAATACCAAACAAAGCAAACATAAAATAACAAGGGTAAAACAGATGGTGTAAATTTTACAGGGCTCCCCAATTCTCTATTGCTTACCAAACTGTGACAAATTTCTGTTACCAATTATCCCTTATGTCAGGTGATCAAACTGACATTGCAGGACTGAGGGGGTAGATAGAGAAATTACACCATATATTCAAATTTTAAAGCTTCATTAAAAATAATAAAACAACAATGGAAAGTATTGGGAACACTCCCACATCACTCAGGAAAAAATATGAATGCTCCAAGCCTTAAGCCACTTTAATACTTACACATATCCAGACTGGCATGTCTGTGTATAATGTTTAGAGAAGGGAAATAGGTGGACGGGAGATTATTTTGTATACAGCTTGTCCAGCATTTCCAACATGCTTTCACTTTTGGGATGGCTGTTTTTTTACACCCTGGAATCTCCTGCGGCGTCTCTTTCAGAGATTTCAGTTCAGGTCAGCTGCCTGTCCGGCTTCAGGGTTGCAAAAACTGTTGGATTTTACTGAACCGTTAAGCTTTGCAAATGCAATCTCAGTTCTGTAATTTATACTGTTTTTTTGGTTTGCTTTTGTCTCTGTTTTTCACAACCAGCTGGGGCTGAAAGCATAGTTACTTAGCATAGTTTGTACAGGCTCTTGACCTTGTAGGCAGAGCAGCTCTCTCTTTATCTCTGGGGTTAGCCGAGTTTTAAATTAACCCGTTTCTAGACAAATTGCTTACACTGTGTCAGAGGCTTTTCTTTGTGATTAAAAGCTCCTCTGAGATATATGATCTTATCTAGATTGAAGATACCTTCTAATGGGCACTGTTTAGATGGATTTTTACACATGTGAAGATTCCAATTCTCTAAATACCTGCAGGTTTTAGGACCATAATGTACGTACATGTACTATGCTGGGGTACCCTTAGGGGGTGAGGTAGAATTTTTAGACTGTCCCTTTACCCACTTTCCACTTGCACACACAGAGAGGGTACCCTGTCCGCACTAGCGGCTCATAAACTAAGAATTTTTTCCTACAGAACATTTACACAGGGGAGACTAACAAGGATGACTGACTCTCCTACATCCCCTTTCAGCAAAGAGCGTCGGCTAGTCTCTGGGAGACACAGCGCCGTATACTTTAATTGCATCCAATGAGATGATTAGACTGTCAGTAGCCCACACGGAAAGGAGGGGGGGGGGGGGGAGGGAAGATGGGTTCACACATTCCTAGACCCAGGCAGCTTCCTCGCCGGACGATGCCAGGCTGAGTCAGCCCACCGTGGGTCGGATTTCCTAAAGATCCACTAGTTACTGGGCTTGCGTTAGACTACTCCTGATCATTAGCAATCGCTTCACAGGGCAATTTGGGCGTCTTCCAGCAACGAACACTTACACAGGTATACACACACACACACACACACACCAAGGCCATTGTTTTCTATTACCACGATGCATTTTATCTTGCTGCACAGTCAATAAATTCAAATGGCATGAGCCCAGCAGAAACAGACATTTTCACGGACAGTTTTCCTCCCAGTGCAGCTCTGGGGCATATGATGAGGGATTTTTACAAGAGCTCTACATACAAACAGCTTCAGAAGCTACCCATTCGCTGACAAAACAGAAATAATTGAAGGATCATGCTGTAATTAAGTGATCCTTCTGGTGGCCACCTTTCCTGGCTCTCTAACTGATACTGAGGCCAGTCTACTGTATAAAATCTTTTCAGTTCACTTTTAGTCATTGGATCTGATTCAAACACTTTCCAATTTATCAGAATGCATTCTAAGGGTGTACACCATACCCTGCCTGTACTTTGTTCCTGCCCCATACCACGGGCTTGCCCTTGACCCACTATAGGACGCTCTCTTGTCTAGTGGGAATTACAACGGCTGGGCGTCCCCAGCCTCAGGCAAAAGTCCACACTACTGGACTGTTCCTACCTTTTCCACAGGACCGGTTCCTCACCGTCGCCCGCAGCTGCTTTTCCACTATCTGAGTGCGTTGCACCGTTGTGTCCTACAAGGTCAGCCTGACGCGTCTCTGCCGAGGCCCCCGGTAAAGGCACCGGTGCGCGCTGGGCATTGGCTGTGACCTTTGTCCACTGGCCATTGGAGGAGTCCGGGCAAGGCACAATTTTGCCTCTAGCCCACCCAGGGACGCCAAAACTGTTGCCGGCTCAAAGAGCCCAAGGCGGAGCAACAGCAGGGTTCGTTGCCCGGTGTGCGTCGCACTAATTATTACACCAGGGTGGAGAAGCAAAACCAGGTTTATTTGAGCCCAAATAAGTGCCAGGGAGAAAAGCATTCTCAGATCCTGCACACCCGCGCGCAGGCGGGGTCCCAGCATTTATACCCCCCTTGTTTGTGTAAGCCTTTTGTTCGGTTTTTCCCCTCACCCCTCCCTTCCCAGCAGCAGCTACATTAGGCATTACATTTTAGCGTGTTAGAAAAGGTTTTCATGCACAAGCTTATTTATGGCCTTTACAGAACAAACGCATACAGATTTTCCTTCCCCCTCTCCCCCTCCTCCCCGCCGCTTCTGCTGTTTTAAACTTCTACATTTGCAAGCGAAGATTGCTGACAGCTACACATTTTGCTTGCAGTCTGTTAGCATTTTAGGCTGGTTAAAGTTTACAGCATGGAAAACCTCTGGTTTACTCAGGCCTGCAGTCACAACTTTGGTTTACTCAGGTCTAGTGGCACCAACACCCTGATAAACCTCCTGGACTCCCATGCCTATCCAATTGCTGCCTGTCCCCTGACTGCCCCTCCGAACCTCTGCCCCATCCAACCCCCCCTGCTCCTTGTCCCTTGACTGCCCCCTGGAACCCCCTACCCCTTCTCCAACCCCCAAACCGCTTACTGTGCCACTCAGACCAGTGTGTCTGGCTCCGTACAGCTCCAGACAGTTCCTGCCATGCTCCCCCATGGAGCCCACAGCCCTCTCTCACCCCCAGCACCTGCCTTCCAGATTTGAACACCGCAAAACTCAGGAGTGCTCAAGCTTGGTTTGGGCAGTTTTTACTTCATTTCTCCCAAATCAAATATACTGATCCACTGTAACGTGCTGTAGAAAAAGTAGGATACAATTGAGCAAGAAATGCTTATTAGGACTGGAATTGCTATTTTCAACAGCCATTGCCTTTTTGTTTGTTTGAAAGGAAGACAGTGATATTGCATTGGCAAATTCCCCAGAGAAAGAAAGAGTGGAACAAAAGAATAATAAAGGCACCTCAACTTTTCCTCATTTATGGAGGACAGTCTTATAATATGCATCCAGATATCCTCCAATCACACAAGCTGAAAATTGTTCCACTTTACTGCAGCTCTGTAACCATATAGGAACCAATCCTGCCTGTGTTCTGTGCACGTCCAAATTTCCGGCTGAATGACCCGCCCTGGGAGCGAGTTACCAGTGATCCATGGCTGGGGCAGCAGGTGGTGTGGGGGGGGGGGGGGGGGGGGCGCTCTGGGGGGGGGGAGCCCAGGGCTGGGGCAGCAGCAGGGTGGAGGGAGGGCACTGGTGGGGAGGAAAGGGGGAAGCCCAGCACTGGGGTGGCAGGGGCTGTGTGTGGGTGGGGGGAGAGCCCAGGACTGGGGCAGCAGGAGGGTACGGGGGGAGCCCAGGGCTGGGAAGGGGGGCAGCCAAATTTTTTTTGCTTGGGGCAGCAAAAAACCTAGAGCCGGCCCTGTCTGCCAGCAAACATGCAGCAAAGCAAGCATTAGAAGCCATGGGGGAGGGGGGAGGAAGAGAATTTCAATCCCATTCACACACACACACACACACAAACATTCCAAGGAAGAGATTTTGCAAATATGAGGAAGAGAGGCCCTGCCCTGACCACATTGCTATAGTCACTGAGCTAATGGGGCTTTTGTCTCTCAATACCTATATGTCTGTGACTCTGCAATGAGCAATTGTCATTTACATTTCTGGAACGCACACACAGAGTTACACTGGGGTCTCTGACTGCAGGACTCCTGTGCCCATATTTTAGGAGCTGTCCTGTCGCTGTGTTGGACTTGGGATACTGGGTATTTCTAACTCCGTCTCACCTACAGGAATTCACCCAGTGGCTTCTGACACTTCCCCTCCAGCTCACTGATCAGCTCATTGAGATGGGAAATCTCCTTGGAGAGTTTGGTGACATTTTCATTCTGTATCTTCGTTATCTCCTTCTCCAGCTTTTCCAGCTGGGCCAGCAGGAGCCGCTCTTGTTCCTCCAGGAACTGCTGCAGATGCTGAAAATCAGCCACCATTTACTGCCTCTTCTTTTCTATCTGTTTATGTAAAGCAACAGGGAAAGGGCTGGTCAGGGACATGGAGGCAGCCTGGGGGATCCTTTCACTGAGTGCGCAGGAGGGAGCACTTCTTTGCAAACCCTAAGATTTCTGAAACTGGACTCTACCCTGTGGCTCTTGGGAGAGGATTCTCTCACCCCTTTCTCATTCCTCCCCAATGTCTCTGAACAGGGATGCTTCCATGACTGATGTGGTTATGACATTGCATTATCAATAGCCTCTGAGCACAGAGATCCTGAGCAGCAGGAGACAGGACTCAGCATTACACAGAGAGAAGTTCCATGGCAAGAAAAAAGGATCAAATAATTCAACAATGCAAGAAATGACACAGACACAGAGAAAGCCACAAGGGCTAGAATTTAACTCATTCACTGAAATGAAAGCTTAGATTCTGCTCATGAACCTAACCCAGAAAATCCATGATCATGGAGAAACACAGACATGCCCACATTCACCAAAACCACAGAGGAATCTGACTACAAACAGACCTCTCACCACAAGTCTCCACAGGTTAATAACAAGAGGCACCTACCAAATACTCCCGGCTTTTCCCCTCTCCAGTCTCTTTAAATCCCAGGAGCTTTTCTCTCTCTTCCCTCAGAGTCTTCAATTGGGCCTGGATTTTCTCCTGTAGAAAAAGAGATGATTGGGAGGTTTCATTCTGAGGGTTCAGAAGGGTGTGTAGGGGGATGTTTTTTCCTCCCAAACCCAAGGTGACTGTTGGTCCTAAATAGCTGATGACATGAGAGCCACCTGGGAAATGAAATCTGACACTGGCGACTGGGAGCGTATCATATTCTGAATTGTTACCAATTCAGGTTCAGTCTTTTTAGTAATTAAAGAGAGACCTCAATTATCCAAGGGTGATTGGTATTGATTAATTCATAACATGAAACTGGAGTCACGTGGTAGTAACTCAATTAATGTGGTTTTCAGAAGACTAAATTAACAAAGAGACAGAAATCCCAGAGACCACCCAGGCTCAAAATATGGGCTGGGATTCTCTCAGGAGCCAAGTCCCCATTGAATTCCTGCCCTGAAGCCCTGGGGCTTGCACTGGCTGGACAGACCTGGTCTGAGCATTAGGGCCAAGCCCCATGAGACAGGCTGATTTGTGGTAAGACCGATTGGGCTTTGCCCTAGTTCTGTTCTGAACACGCTCAGCAATGCTTTCTGGGTAGCTACCTACAGTCCCAGTCCCTGGAAAGATCACAGAACAGCGGATCCTGAGAGATGTGAAGAGGCTGCATTGTGGGACTCATGGAACCACTGTAGCTGATCTTTGCCCACGTACAACACGGAACAGGTCAGACTGACCCAGGTCAGCACCGCCCAGCAGTTAATTTTGCTACAATCCAGTGTAATCCCAGTGGTACTTGGCATGGACCTGAGCTGTCTAGAGCCCTTTTGTGTGTGGACTGAAGGTGCTCAGGATCAATGCAGCATTTAGCCCAGTGATCTGAAGGTGCTCAGGATCAATGCAGCATTTAGCCCAGTGATCTCCTCTAGTGCAGGCCTGCATCTGAGTTTAACCCTTCATGGACCAAAAAGGGAATTCAGAATCCCAATGAGAAACCTCATCACCCTGCTGGGCCTGGGGTGTTTATCAAGGAGTCTTTCCTTCCTAATGGCCGCATTTCATCACTGCTCAGTGCTGTTGTGGGCGTGGCAGCCTGGTTTAGTGGTTTGGGCATGGGACTGGGCCTTCAAATATCTTGGTTGTATTCCCAATTCTACTGACCTGCTGCATGACCTTGGACAAGTCACTGCCCTCTCTGTGCCTCAGTTTTCCTTCCCCACCCTTTGTTTTGTCTTGTCTACAACATTGTCCCTCATGTTTTATGCAGGGCCCAGATCTCGTTTGGGGGATGTGGGGACTGTGATCCAAATAAAACTAATAATAAGTTCTGTGATACAAATCAGTAACAGAGTTTTTGATTTCATAGAATATTGGGTTGGAAGGGACCTCAGGAAGTCATCTAGTCCAACCCCCTGCTCAAAGCAGGACCAATCCCCAGACAGATTTTTTCCCCCAGATCCCAAAGTGGCCACCTCAAGGACTGAACTCACAACTCTAGGTTTAAGCAGGTCAATGCTCAGACCACTGAGCTCTCCCTCCCTCCAATCAACAGCCTGTAACTTCCCCATCTCCAGCCTGAAGGCAGCACTCTCAGCTAGACCAGCCTGCAGCTCTTGTGATTCAAGCCTCACTGGTCATTTAACAGCTTCAGTTCTGTAAGAAGCACAGGTACCAACTTTCCAATGTGCCAGGGGCTAGACACCTGGCTCTGCCCCCACTCCACCCCTTCCCCCAAGGCCCCCCCCCCCCACTCTACTCATCCCATTCTGCCCCATCTCCCGCGGCACCACTCCTTACTTCTTCCCCACAGGTGAGCTCCACAGGCCTAGGGAGGCACAGGGAGGCACTGATCAGCAGGGCCTGCCAGCAGGACCCATGCGGTCAGCACCTATGGTAAAAAAGTTCCCTTATTTCACCAGTGGAAGCTGGTTTGACAAGGATTCAGCATCTCAGATAAAAGTCTCCCATGTCAGGTACCTTTCAAGACTATTTTTTGCCCTTCTTGCCACTGTGACAGATCATTTATTTTTCAATAGTATCTCCCCTTCAGTGAAGGCTCTGGAGAGCTGAATGATGCAGATGCACATGTAACAGGCAACTTCCAGTGAAATGAACCTTGTACCTAAAATCCAAAGTTATTACCCATTAAATTTGACAGCAATTCCCTACCTTGTACTCCTGGGTAGCTTCCTGTATAGGAACCACCGTGTGAGCTCTGTGTGCCTGGGATCTGTCACACACCAGACAGATGGAGGTTTTAATCCTCTTCACAGAGCAGTTTCAGAGTCTCCTGGTGCTCCCCACACACCCCGTCCCCTCCTGCTCCTTTTGCTGCCTGTAAACTCAGCCCTTTGGCTATTTCTAGATTTGCCAGCTGCCTGTTGGGCCTGAGGTTTCCCTGTTGCACACTTTCTCTGCACTGAGGGCAGGAGGCAGCTGTATCGGATCCCTCCCAGCACTGGCTGATGCAGGCTCGGCAGAAATTGTGCCCACACTCCAGAGTGACAGGTTCTGTGAAATACTCCAGACAGATGGGGCATGTAGCTTCCTCCTGGAGACTTTCCACGGGGTTCTCTGCAGCCATGGCTCCCTCTGGGCAGTGTAGCAGGGTAGTTTCACTTTCCTGATGTCAGGAATGTAGGGGCTGGTTAGTGGTGGGGGTGATGTACTAGCACTGATGGTGAAAAAAATCCAAATAAAAACCCAAAACAAAAGCCTTGTGCACCAACTGCCCCAGCCAGGGCCCCCACAATGCACCCCACACTGCCAGAGCCAGACCACCATGCCTCCATCCCACTCTGCCCCAGTCAGGGCCCCATGCAGCCCCACCATCCTGGACCAAGTCCCCCACCATAAATGCCCCACACGGCCAATGCCAGCACTCCCTCCTCATTCTGCATTCAAATACCTCCCCCCATACATTCTGGGGTTCCCCTCAAGCAACACCTTTCTAAGCTCCCAAAGTCAGCATCCACCTTGACTCTCTCAGCCCTCCCCCCGCCCCCGTCCAGTGTGCCCATCAGGACCCAACAACCAACACCAAGAGAAAGACAGACCAACATAAATAGCAGAACTTTTCTTTTTTTTTTTGAAGTGGGGGGGGCCAACTCGAGGTGCAGCCATTACACACCTGTAGCAGGCCCCACTAGACCCTACCCAAGGCTGGTGCACCGCAGATGACCAAAGACTGACCAAAAATTAGCATAGGACAGTGGGTGGCACTCCCCTCCCCCCAACCAGCCGTGCAGAGCCACCCCTCCCCCATCCCATCCCAGCCAATCCCCTGCAACACCCTCAAACTCTGCTGCAACCTTCGCCAGCCCCTCCCCCACACAGCGTGGGAGTTCCCCTCCCCGCAGCTGCCCCCCGACTGGCGCACAGCAGTTACCAGGCGAGCGGGCAAGGGCAGGTAAATCGATCCTTCCCCGTTGCAGCTACAACTATTCACATCTGCCCCCCCCAAACCAGAACCCCCTGTGTAGTGAGCCAGGCGCAGCCACGGGGTGGTGCGTGCAGCCAGCAGCCCCCTCACATACAGCAAGTAAAGGCCCCTGGGCCCTGCACCCGAGCCAGGCGCCAGCAGCAGCCACGTGGGCCAGCAGCAGTCGGGGAATCACGAAAGCGAAACCAAACCTCGCGCAGGCGCAGTAACGAGCCTTTAAAGCTTTTTTAAAGCCGATTGGGTAACTGGGAGCCAATCACGCTCTCGGGAGGGAAATTAAAAACAAACCAACCAACCAAACAGGGCAGAAGCCCCACCCCCAGGGGCAGCCCCAGAACAAGCAACATTCGCTGCACGAGAGAAGCCGCGTGAGGCCGGCCGGGCTCTGCCTTGGCAGCTCCTGCAGCAGCCGCCGGGTGTTTCCCTTCCTGGGACTGACTCGGCTGCTGCTGAGTGGGGAGGAGCCCACGGGAACATTGCAGCCTGCAGGCGTTTGTGTGACATGTGCCCCAGGGCCCTGTGGCCGGGGGGCATCCGCCTATCGCGGTGCCCTTGAAGGAGCAGAGTGTGTGTGTCTAAGGAAGAATAGTCAGGCTTGGCAGAATTCCTTATATATATATAATAGAGTATTGCAGCTAGTTTTTAATTTAATTATATGTCACTGCTAGTTTTAAGCATTTTTTCAATATTGAGTTAAATTTTCACAATTACACAAAACTCTGGGTTTAGCATTTCCTTCCAATTGTTCTCAATTTCAGTTTTCACAGTTACGGGAAATTAGGGGGGGGATACATCAATAGTGAGTCAGACCCCAATGATTTAATGTCACTAGACACGGAGATTCAAAAAGTTGAAGCTTTATAACCATGAAAACACAGATGGTCACATCACCTGTCAAAAGATGCAGAGTCAATCAAATGCGAATAAGTTCTCAAGCAGCCTTGTTCTTACTTTGCGTATCTCTAATTATTTATTATCAATTGAAATATTTTTCATTGGTCTGTGTGTAGACAGCAAAAGCTACGTTTGCCAGCATTTACGAATAAAAGATAAATTCTTCCAAGCCTTGTGGTGATAAACTTTCAGAGCTAAAAGCTGGGTTAAGCTGGAATCAGTGTTTTCAAGACCCGATTCTCATTTACACTAATGCTGCTTTGGCTCAGTGGAAAGGGGCTGCAGCATCACCAACTGTCATAATTTTATCATGAGTTTTGCAATATTTGGTGTGTTTGATGAAGCCCCAGCTCCTGGAAGCATGTGAGGAGGTGAGACTCTCAGCTTTTGTTTTCTAGCTATTGTTTTTGTACCTAGCTCTCTTTGTGGCAGAAAAAAACATAAAAATGTCACCCCAGTGCAGTCAGGGCTCAAGCATAATTTTTTTGGGCCCTGTACAAACTTGTAACTCAGGCCACCTCCCACACATCGTAATGGGGGTTGCAGCCTGGGCTGGGCCCCAGGGTCTCCGGCCTTGGTAAAGTGTATCCTTCTCTCCACACATACACCCCATGTGGGGGCCCTGAGTGCAGTCTAAAGCTCTGAGAAACCAAAAGGCAAATAAAATAATACTAATAGTTACTATTTATTATGATTAAATCTCATGATTTTGAGGGGCTGGCCTGATTTAAGATTTTCAAATGCCTGGGGTTGGCAGTGCTGTGCCAGTGAGAATTCAGACCATAAATCTCTCTCAGTTACCCAAGGGAATCCCCTAAATGAGTGTCATCATTGATCTAAACCAGCACAGTGAACAGAAAAGGAAACAGATAGAGAACAAGCTATGGGAATACACAGAACTGGGCTGTGGGCCCGAAACAGGACATGAGCACAGTCCCCCCCAGGCCTAACAACACCAATTCCGGGCCCCAGGGCAGAACAGTTAATGGGCCCCCACTGGTGCCCGCATGCACAAGCTGCGCCCACGTGGACCCGTCCGCCTGACATTTGGACGGTGCTGTGCCTGCGCTGGCTGGTGCCCAGTGAGCTGCCGGCTGCACTGCTGGGGGCTCTTCCGGCACGGCCAGGGCTTCCACATGCCCACCTGCCTGCCTTCGCTCCTGCCACTAGTACCACCCCACGCACCATAGGTGCTGACTTTTGGTTGTGCCGGTGGGTGCCCCATCCCGGCTCCTCCTCCTTCCCCGAGGCCAAGCCCCCACTTCACCCCACTCCACCGCTTCTGCCCCTGCTCTGCCCCCTCTCCCAAGTCCCCTCCCCTGACAGCCTCCTCCTACCCACTGCTCACTCCTTTCTGCCCCCTCCTGCCTTAAGGGTGAGGGGTGTGTGTCTGGGGGGGCTCAGTCTGTCCCCAGAACTGACAATTTTCAGCATATTTATACACTTCTTTCATACTCAAGTTATTGAATGTGTGTCTATCACTGGTATCGCAGCAATGTCATTATTAAAATAGCAGTGAACTACAGCATTACATTATCATGAATTACAGTGTATTAAAATCATTGCACTCAGCTACAAGCTGTCTTCAGTAACACCCCAGTCTCTGTGCTTCACCCCTGCTTAGGGCCTGTTTGGGAGCTGAGGGCCACTGACGGCTGTGGGAAGAAGGTGGATGGGAGACACAAGCAGTGGGGAGTTTTCCTCTCTCCCTTCCTATCGCTCTCCCTGCCCCTTTCCCTCGCTCTTGTTTCTTCTCTAAGTCCTTGCTCCCCTTCCTGATGTTTCCCCTTCTTGCTTCCCACCCACCCATGTCCATTTTCTCATCTCTCTCTGCTCCCCATCTCCTGGTGGCTCTGTCTAGTGCCCGCTCCCACCCACCCACTCAAAGCAGCAGAGGGTGGTTCCCCCTCCTCGGATAGGAAGGGTGACCCAGTGGTTAAGACACAGGCCTGAGGCTCAGGTGTGCTGGGTTTGGTTCTTTGCTCTGCCACTGATTCTCTGCTTAGCCTTGGGAAAGTCACTTCACCTCTGTGTACCTTAGATCCCATCTGCCAAATGCGGCTAATGCTGACCCTGCCTCCTAGGCTGAATCCCTTCATGGCTTTGTGGTGAGGGGGGAAACGGAGATACCAAGGTGAGTAGATTTGGGCTGAATTTCTCTACAGCCAGAGAGTTAGAGGCAGCTCCGCACAGAGGGCAGGGGAGAGAGAGGGACACAGGCCATCTCTGAACAGAAGGGGGTCAGGCTTCAGCCCCACATCTTCTGCCCCCCACCCCACCCTGCGTCGTTCCTGCTGGAGTCCAGGGCTTCTCCTACCCACCCTGCCCAACCCCCTGCCCAGCTGCCACGGTCCAGGGCTTCTTCTCCCCACCCCTGGCCAGTGCAGCTCCTGCTGGGGTTCAGGGCTTTTCCTCCCTCCCTGCCCAGCATGGCTCCTGCCAGGGTCCGGGGCTTCACCTTCCCCTAATGTGCCACTGCACCCATCCAGCGCGTGCGCCTAGGAGCCCTGCAGCCTGCTGGGGCGATTTCAAAGGGCCTGGGGCGCCCAGCTGCTGCCATCACTACCAGGCACTGGCAGCTGCCGCAACTGGAGGACCCGGACATCAGACGGTGTGGCTTAGGACATCCCTTCCCCCCTTGTCAGCATCTCCCATTGGCCAGCTTACATGGCTCCCCACCTACTGAGGTGGCTTTTGTGAATTGCATTGTAAGGTGCCTGTGTAGCCCATGCATTGTCTAGGGAGTTTAGGCCCCTGACTCAGCTCTGAGGGTCACACTGTTGCTGTTCCTGTGATTTTCTCGCTGCCTAAAAATTACTGTGATGCTCAGCATTGCAGCACCCGAGTCCCTGCATGGATTGCACCCTGTGCAACCAGTCACCTCTCCGCAGAGCACAGCTGGGGAATTCCTGATTGACATGGGTGTGCACAGGACAGAGGCAGAGCACAGGCTGGTTAGTGACACATCACACAGTGAAATCCAAACTCTCTTCCTAGAGGCTCAATATTCCTTGCAGCTGGGACATTAAAGTGGAACAAACAAGAAGAATTGTTTGTAATGTTTTATTTACAATAAGTTGCTGGAAAGTAGCAAAGTAAAAGGAGCAGAGAAGGAGCTTTAATAACCAGCAGCACGGCAAGGAGATCCCCAGCTACTGAGAACAGTTTTCTTAACTGCACTAAAATAGCACCAATGGCCAGGGATTAATATTGGGAATTAATGAATTACAGTCTCGCTTTCAGTAACATAATAAATTTATCCGTCCCGCTCACGTTCCCTTTCCTTTCGTACTGTCCTTTTCTATTCATCATTGTTCTAGCCCTCATTTTACATCCCTTTTTATTTCCCTGTCTCTCTCCTCCCTGTCACAGATCATCCCCCTCGACTGCTCTCTTCTTTCCCTGATCTTATCCCTTCCCCTCCTGCTGATCCCGGGCTGGGAGCCCCCAGTGAGATCAAAGGACACAGATCTGTTGGTGTCATCAGGCATCTTTATTAGGCCTGAATGAACCAAAGTTATTCTATGCTTGCCTAGAGGGCCCCCATGTTAAACTCTAAGGCCTGGTCCACACTAGGACGTTAATTCGAATTTAGCAGTGTTAATTCGAATTAACCGTGCACCTGTCCACACCAGGAAGCCATTTAATTCGACATAGAGGGCTCTTTAGTTCGACTTCTGTACTCCTCCCCGACGAGGGGAGTAGCACTAAATTCGACATGGCCATGTCGAATTAGGCTAGGTGTGGATGCAAATCGACCTTAGTAGCTCCGGGAGCTATCCCACACTGCACCACTCTGTTGACGCTCTGGACAGCAGTCCGAGCTTGGATGTTCTGATCAGGCACACAGGAAAAGCCCTGGGAAAATTTGAATTCCTTTTCGTGTCTGGCCAGTTTGAATCTCATTTCCTGGTTGGACATCGGGGCGAGCTCAGCAGCACCGGCAACGATGCAGAGCTCTCCAGCAGAGGAGTTCATGCAATCTCTGAACAGAAAGAGGGCCCCAGCATAGACTGACCGGGAAGTCTTGGATCTGATCGGTGTGTGGGGCGAGGAGTCTGTGCTTTCGAAGCTGCGCTCCAAAAAAACGGAATGCAAAGACCTAGGAGAAGATCTCCAGAGCCATGAACTTATGGGCTGCTCCCGAGCCGAGGCGGACCAGCAGAGCCAGTGGAGGGAGACCCTCTCTCTGTACCAGCGCTCACACAGCGAACGGGAGGAGAGGTGGCGTGAGGAAGACAAGCAGGCGACTCAAACGCTGCTTGGACTAATGAGGGAGCAAACGGACACGCTCCGGCGCCTTGTGCATGTTCTGCAGGACCGCAGGCAGGAGGACAGAGCCCCCCTGCAGTGTATCTGCAACCGCCCTCCCCCGCCACAAAGTCCCATACCCCCCTCACCCAAAATAACCACCAGGGGCCGTGAAAACTGTCACTGCACCCCAGCAGAGTGCTCAAGTACCCAAAAGCTCTCATACCCTCAATTTTGAGAAGTCCTTCCCTTCCAGACTCACCCAAGCCCAAATCCCAGTTTCATCCCGTCTAGTTAATTATTAAAAATACTTTGCTGTTAATTACTGTTTCCATCACGTTTTTTCACAGAAGACTGTGTTTGAAGGGGTGGGTGGGGAAGGGGGTTGGTAATTGCATAGGACAGTCACCTTTACCAGGATACAGACACGGGGGCAGGATCAGCAGCGGGTCACACACACGGTGCAGTCAGTAGGCACCCTGGTCGGTTTTTGGAGGTGGTTTCCAGGATCTGTGTGGGCGGGGGAGATGTGACTTTGCAGCGGGGGAGGGCGGTTACAGATCTTATACAGCGGTCCTTGTCCTGGACCGCTGAGTCACGCAGCAGAGGAATCTGTATCCGTCCTCCTCCGCCACAAGGTCACATAGCCCCCGCACACAGAATCCCAAAAAGGAGGGATGGCAGGCTCCATTGAAACAAGCAGTCCGGCACTGCGGACCGCTCTAGGAGCAGGAGCCTGTCATTCCTCAAGTTCAGAGGCGGTTTTTACATCACCACACACCCTACTCAGCACAGTCTGCGTCCCAGTTTCAACCCTTTAACGCAAAGTCATTAATAAAGAAACCTTTGTTAAGTAACAATGGAACATGTATTTTATTTTTACACGTGTGTTGGAAGTGGGGGAAGCGGGGTGGACAGGGTATGTAACTGCAGATGCTAGTCAACAGTAACTTGGTAAAGAAACAGGGGCAGGTTCAGCTTCTCTGTAAAGAAACTGAACAATCACAGGTCACGCTGCTCACTGGTACTTGAAGAGTTCCTTGTCACTGTCCAAGGCGCCTGTATAGTGCTTCACAAGCCAGGGCATTAGCAGGTAGGCTGGGTCCCCAAGGATCACTGTAGGCATCTGCACATCCCCAACAGTTATTTTGTGGTCCGAGAAGAAACTACCTTCCTGCAGGCATCTAAACAGACCACAGTTCCTGAAAACACGCGCATCATGAACCTTGCCTGGCCACCCGATGTTGATGTTGGTAAAACGTCCCCTATGGTCCACCAGTGCTTGCAGCACCATTGAAAAGTAGCCCGATTTCTCAGCAGATGACTGTGGAAGAGGTGGACGATAAGGTGTGAGGAGGTGAAAACGGCCATAACTGCAGCGGGCTCCATGCTCGCAGGGCTGTGGCGTCACTGACCAGAAAAGTGCACGAACAGATTGCCCGCAGGCGCTTTCAGGGAGGGAGGGAGGGAGGGCGAGATTGACGGTTCAATGATGACAGTTACCCAAAACCACCCTCGACACATTTTTTCCCCCAGCAGGCATTGGGGGCTCTACCCAGCATTCCAATGGGCAGCGGGGACTGCGGGAACTGTGGGATAGCTTCCCACAGTGCACCGCTTCCAAAGTCGACGCTGGCCCCGTTAGTGTGGACTCACAAAGTCGAATTACTGTCCTTAGTGTGGATACACAAATTCGACTTCGTAAGGTCGATTCCACAAATTCGAATTAAGTTGAATCGAACTACTCCTGTAGTGTAGACATGCCATAATCGACCTTACAGGCCAGTAACCGAGAATGGACTGTGTAGCAGCTAGTTATCAGTGCAACACTGATACCAGGAGGCAATAGTGAGGCCTGCTTGCACCTGGCTAAGGGCGGGGGAGGGGGCAGGATAACAAATCAGAGGGAGTAAAACAAAATAACCGGTCAAGAAAAAGTCACTAACGAGATGAATTGTTTGCTGCCAAGAATGATTTAACCTGCTTAGTGTAATTGCTAGCCGTATAATGTATCCGCTATATGGGAAATAGGGGGGAGGTAGAGGGGGAGGAGTAGTGGGGGGTAATGAGAATGCTTAGCTGAAATCATGTATAAAGAGAGAAAGCTGCTTGTATCTGTGTGCATGATTTGAGACACCTCCGTCTCCTTGCACAAGCTTTGAGATCTCAAATAAACTTTGTCTGCTTTTCCACCTTGGTGTGTTTATTGAAGCGAAGCACACCGGGCAATGAACCACTGTTGCTGTCCTCGAGCATTCTGTGCTGGCAAAAGATCTATACAAAACGCTCCTGGCTGCTGCTGCTTCTCCCCAACAGCCCAAACCCTGATTGATTCATGCTGTGTCCCTGCCACCCCCCCCCCCTCCGCCTGTCCCCTGCCCGGCTGTTAGTGCTGCCCCCTGCCCAGCCCCCACCTCTGCCCCTCAGGGCCCCTCCTGCAGCCCCAGGGGTCTTCCCCCTCCTGCCCCCATTCCTGAGGCTGCAGAGAGGGAGGGGGAGGTGCTTCTAACAGCCATAGAGATGAGGAGCCAGAAGCTGGGTAGATGGGAGTCCTCCAAGGTCATAGAGACTGGGCTGTGTGTGGCTAGAGAGGCTGATTTCCGGTTCCTGCCTCTGCTGCATGTCTCAGGGACACAGGCTGAGCTGGGATCCCGGCCCCACCCAGAACCAGGGTCGGATTCCATCCCCAGGGACAGAGCCCGACGGGAAAGTGAGGATCGGGGCCTCGTCCCCAGCATCGATAAATGTCACCTGCCTCCGGCCACAGTCCAGACAAACCCGGATCCTCCTGGGGGCCCGGCTCAGGGGCAGGAGGATCGCAGGGGAGGTGAGAGCCCGTAACTGACCCCCCCCACACGACCACTCCACAGCCCAGATCCCCCCGTCAGGGCTACGGCTGAAACCTCCCTTCCTCACCACAGACCATCTGGCCACCCCCACAGCCCAGCCTCCCTCACCCCCCACCTCCACCTCCCAGCAATGTCTCCCCGAGGTGAATCCCCCACAGCCCAGCACACACAGCGCAGTGTCAAATCTCTTAGGGTTGTTGGGCAGTTGCTGTCGTGTGTCTCCGCATCTCACACTTTTCTGATCCTCAGACAGGACGAGTTGGGGATGAGCCGTGTCTGGATCCAGAGTCACATTCACTGGGGAGAGAGAATCAGAGAGTTAGGGGCAGAGCTCAGCCCTGGGGGAGCTCCCTCCCCTAATGCAGCCTCCACTCCCAGGCCAGGGAACAGAGAGGAAGGTGCAGCAATGGGGAACAGCCACTTAAAACCAGAGAGTAGGAGGTGGCACTGGGTGTGGTAGCACCATCTCCATCCTAAAGAGAAAGGAGGAGCTGCCAGTCTCACAGGAAGAGCATCTCCCCAATCCAGGAAGCAGGGAGCAGCTCCAATGGGAGAGCCCAGCCCTGCCCAGAGGAAAGGCAGGATGTTGGAGAAGAGCGATGGGAGACCCCCTGCACTGGGGTGAAGCAGAGGGATGTGGCAGGGAGCTCTGTTCGCGTGTGACTCAGTTAAGAGTAACAAAGAATCCTGTGGCACCTTATAGACTAACAGACGTTTTGCAGCATGAGCTTTCGTGGGTGAATACCCACTTCTTCAGATGCAAGTCATCTGAAGAAGTGGGTATTCACCCACGAAAGCTCATGCTGCAAAACGTCTGTTAGTCTATAAGGTGCCACAGGATTCTTTGTTGCTTTTACAGATCCAGACTAACACGGCTACCCCTCTGATATCAGTTAAGAGTGTTTCTGTTCATCAGAATGGGCATGAACTCAGCACTAAGGTTGGTGTCAGGACTCTTTTTGTGTCCCCGCCCCCTCCGTGGCCCTGACTGAGGCCCTGCCCCCTGGCCAGGCTGGGACACTTGCCCGCTATGGAGAGCCCCTGACACTCCACCTGCCCTGGACATGGGTCCATGGGCCTTTGGCAGCAGTCCCCAGCCCATGTCCCCACTCCCCGGGGTGCACCACCCTGGGCAGGTGTAGGATCCAGGGCTTCCCAGTGCAGTCCCTGGATGGCAGCCTGGTTCTGGCTTCTGCCCTGCCCAGGGCCTCAGGGAAAGAGGAGCAGGGTTGGGGCCACTGAGAGTGGCCAGCACCAGGGAGAGGTTGGTGCCATGGGCACAGGCTGCACTACACAGAAAGGATCTGATCAGCTGCCCTGCCCTAAGCACAGACACTGCCTGCCATGCTCCACCCCTGCCAAGGCTTGCAGTGTGTGTGGAGGGCAACGTGGCCCTCTTCCCCCAAACTGTGCCCATGCTGAAAAGTGTCCTGGTCATCCCACCTTTAAAAGTGTGTGTGTGTTGTGGAGGGGAGACATGGGTCCTTGGATCTCCTTACCATTTAAAGTGTTATTTTTAGGGCTGTGTGTGTCATGGTCGCTGTCAGTTTGGTTGGTAACTTTAGCTACAATCTCATGAAGACATTTTCTCTGGAATTTTCTCATAATTTAAAGGCAATCTTCACCCACAAACTCACCCTGTCTGTGTGGTCCAAACAATTCTCCCCTTTTTCTCTCCAGTTGAGATGGCAGAGTGTCTTGGGGGAGAAAGGAGAAGAGAGGTGAGAATTTCATATTCATAAGAGCATCCCCACTCTGAAACGGTTTTATAATTATGACAGAGAAACAGACAGAGAGGCCCAGAGACACACTCAGGTATTTAATATAAAAAGGTCTAAAATCTATTTCCCCTCTCAATCAGGCATCTCTCAGCAATGGAGCCAGCAGCCTTACAGCCTCACAACTATCCCAGGACACACAATCTGTAAGAGATTTACTTTTCCCTCCTCATCCCGTCCCTCCCTTCAGAATCCAGTTGGTTTGTCTCATTCACTTGCGGCCTTTTGTCATAACCTAGACCCAGATCATACAAAGACTTTGGCATAAAAGTAACTTTACCCACTTGGGTCCCTTTGACACTAACGGGATGTTCAGAGTTTGTGAAATCCTGGCTCTAATTGTGAGCTGTTGGGTCTGTTTACTCAGCGCCTCTACAGAGAGCAGCACGACGGGACCTTGTCCTCCATAGGCAGAAATTGAAATAATAGTAAAATTATTTTATCAAGGTGGAAATTGAGGTGGGGGAGGGTTGGCTCAAAGGGTCCGATTCCCCCCTGTACCGGGAAAAGGAGAGGGGAGGGGCCTTTTGTGACTCTGCTGTTCAGTGGCTGCAGGGGCCGGTGAAGACCTTGGCACAGGCTGAGGAAGTTCTGAAGCCAGCCAGAGCTACATCCCTATGACAATGGCCCCCGTGTGTTTTAGCCACTGTGCAGAGTGTGAGAGGCCCAGCTTTACATGGCCCACCTCCCTCTGTCCCTCGTCCACCCCCTCTGTCTTCCACCCACCGTCACCACCCCCACCCCATTCCCAGCCCTCTCAGGAACCCGCCTTGTCCCTGTAGCTGCTGTGGAGGAGGCACCAGAGGCTCCTGTGCTGAAGGGATCCCTGACCATAGGGGAGGGGCGTTCTCCTTCCCTACAGCCCATTTGGCAGAAACTAGCTGCAAATGGGACCAGAGCTCAGAGATGTGCTGGATCCACCTTTGAGAAATGTGCCCCATGGCTGGTGATGGGGCAGTAGACAGGGAGGGCTCTGAGCAATAGAGAGTTCTTTGCCACGTGTCTGGCTGTTGGGTCTTGCCAAAATGCTCGGTATCCAACTGACCATCATATCTGGGGTGGGGAAGGAATTTTCCCCCAAGTCAGATTGACAGAGAGCCGGGGGATTTTTTTCTTTCCTTCCTCTGCAGCCTGGGGCACGGGTCAATTGCAGATTTAAACTAGAGTCAATGGTGGATTCTCTGTAACTTGTGTAGTGGGGCAGTTATCACCCTCCTGGGATAAAAGGAGGTAAAAGGTGAAAAGCAGCTGAGGTCGGCTGACTGGGGAGGCAGCCACAGCTGGGGCCACACCCAATTAGGCCACAACTGGCCCTGATCAAAGGGCTGGGAGCTAGGCAGGCAAGAGTCTCACTGCAGGGCTGCCTGGGAGCAGAGCACAAGGTACCTTACACAGAGCAGGGCTGGGGTGGGGCAGGCAGAGCTGGGGCAAGGCTGAGGCCTTGTTAAGGGCCCGGGATGGTACTAGGGTTAGAAAGGCAGTAGGTCCAACCTCTTTGCTAATGATGAGTGGACATTGTGGACTGCAGGCTGCCCCAGAGAAAGGGGGCTAGATGACTGGCAGTAACCACTGAGTCAAGGTGGTTATAGAGGGTTGGGATGCCCCTGGGAGAGGAGACCCAGAGTGTGGGGGTACTGCTGTGGGCAGAACCCCAAGCTAAGGGGCACTGGGGTCCAGGAGGGACATGGAGGGGCCTGAGGCAGGAGAGACACTGGCCAGCAGTGGGCGCTCTGGAGCAGGAAAGCTAATTCCCTGACTGACCAGCAGGAAGCGCCGCACTGCTGAGTGCTCAACCAGTTACACTTGAAGTTTTAAAATCATGATTTAAGGACGTCACTAACTTGCCCAGAGGTTAGGGGTCAATTGCAGGAGTGGGTGGGTGAGGTTCTGTGGCCTGCAGTGTGCAGTTGGTCAGACTGGATGATCATGATGGTCCCTTCTGGCCTTAAAGTCTTTGAGTCATTTCTTAATTTAACAGCATCATCTAAGTGTGAACCAATTGATCAGCACCATTCTCTTCTCAGAGGCTTATCCCAATTTCCATTCCTAGATCCCTTCTAAGTACCTTTGAACTTCCCCAGAATCTCCATTAGCACAGTCGTTTTCTTGGAGAAACCACTGACTCGCTCTTCCAGTTCAGGAGAAATCTCCTCTGGCTGCTGGAACTTCCCCTTCTCACACCTGGAGGGAAACAATTTCACTTGATTATATTTTACTGTGTGACTCATTATAAGTTCTGGCTAGTGAGTCGCTGCTCTAATGGCCCTGGAGTTAGAATTCCTCGACTTCTCCCAGCCTCAGAGCAGATGCAACACAACCCAGGCCCAAGCAACCTTCTCTTCAAAGGTCATTAATATTCTTCAACTCTGGTCTGGAGAGACCAGCTCTGGGGACAAAAGGGGAATTGAGTCTCCATGGCCAATTCGCTCCTTGGCCTCCATGTTCTGAGGGACAGAAGGTTCCCAGGTGAAGTGCTGTAGAAATCTGCCTCTAGGAACTAGACTGAGACACCAACTACCCCTTCCCCAACTCATTCCACACAGGTCTCCAAACAGCCCTCAGATCGGGAAAGGCTCTTGAAAACTACTGCCCTGGGCTGAATAGTGACCAGGACCCAGCAGTGACAGGCCCATATTCCATCCCCACAATCCTGAAGCAGCCAGTCCCCCAGGGATGTGACATCTCTACAAAATACTTGAGGTCAGTCTTTCCCACTGACTGGAGAATTCCAGAGTCTTCTGTACAAGAGTGAGCACCCCAGGATGGAGCTGATCAGAGAGATTTGTATCCAACATGTGATCTCCCCACACATTTTGCTGTAGAGCCCCGGGGAGATGCGGTGCTACCCTCATCATCAAGCTCTTTCCCAGCATTGTGGAGTGCGAGGGAGCCGCATACCTGCTCAAGGTGGTTCTGACGTCCTAGAGGAGAGAGAGACAAAAGAATTTCCGTCCTCTCTGACACACACACACAGGGGATTCCAGGGAAGGGATTTAGGAAGTATGGGGGAAGGGACCCTGCCCTGGCCCCAGGGCCATTGATTCCCTGAGCTAATGGGGCTTTTCCATCTTTCATATCTCTGTGACTCTGCTAAGAATAATACTCACTCAGATGTCAGCAATGCACATGCTGAGTGACACTGAGATCTCCGACTGCTGGACTCCAGTGCTTATGATTCAGCAGCCCGCTCCTCCCTCTGTGGGGGTCTGGCATGTTTCTACATGATGAGTGCCGGTTTCCAATTGTCCCTGGGGGTGCTCAACCCCATGCCCCACCTCCACTCCAAACCTTTCCCCAATGCCACACCCCAACCCAACTCTTCCCACTCCCACTCAACCTCCACCCTGTCTCTTCCTCGTCTCCTCTTGTGAGCTGCCATAAATATAAAGGAAAGAGTCACATAAAATACCTCCTTGCAGCTGTACTGAATCGCTTTACCTCTAAGGGGTTAAGAAGCTCAGATAACCTGGTTGGCTCCTGACCAGAAGGACCGATAAGGAAAGAAGATACTTTCAAATCTGGTGGGTTGGTGGAGGTTTTGTTTGGGCTCTGTTTGTTTGTTCCCTCTCCTGACGGCGAGATAGACCAAGCAGGGACAACAGCTCCTGAAAACCTACCTGAAATGATCCATCTAAGATTACAACAATTCTAACCAAGGCAAGGAAATGCGTTAGGCTATTTTTTTTGTTTTAGCTTGTGAATTTTCCCTATGCTAAGAGGTAGTTTTAATCCTGTTTTTGTAACTGTGAAGCTGAGTCCAGAGGGGAGTCCTCTGTGTTTTAAATCTTTTTATTACCCTGTAAAGTTACCTTCCATCCTGATTTTGCAGGTGTGATTCTTGTACTTCTTTCTTTATAATAAAATTATTCTTTAAAGAACCCCATTGATTTTAGTGTCCTAAAGATAAGGGTCTTGTCTGTACTTACATTAAAGGCAATTGGTTGGTATATTATTCCCAAGCCTCCCCAGGAAAGGGTGTGAACGGGCTTGGGGGGATATTTTGGGGGAATAGGGATTCCAAGTGTCCCATCTCTGAATTTTTGTTTAAATCACTTGGTGGTGGCAGCAAGGACAAGGAAAGGAATTTGTGCCTTGGGGAAGTTTTTAACCTAAGATGATGGAATATAAGATTAGGGGGTCTTTCATGTGGGTACCCACCTCTGTCCCCGAGAGTTCAAAGCGGGGAGGGAATCCTAACATGAGCACACTCCCTCCCCGCTCCTCCCACTCCCTCCCAGCATCTCCTGCACACAGTGGAACAGCTGATTGCAGCAGGCAGATGGTGCTGGAAGGAGGAGGAGGAGTTAATCGGCAGGTCTGACGGTGGGTAGCACTGAGGGGGAGAGCTGGCTGTCCTGGAGCACCCACCTATCTTTCTCATTCAGTCTCACCTGTAGGAATTCACTCGCTGGCTTCTGACACTTCCCCTCCATCTCATTGAGCAGCTCACTGAGATGGGAAATCTGCTTGGAGAGTTTACTGACATTTTCATTCTGGATCCTCACAATCTCCTCATCCAGCTTCTCCAGCTGGACCAGCAGGAGTCGCTCTTGTTCCTCCAGGAACTGCTGCAATTGCTGAAATTCAGACACAATCTTCTGCCTCTCGTTTTGTGTTTGTTTCTGTATGAAATAGGGCAAGGGCTGGTCAGGGACATATGGACGGAGCCCAGGGTCCTTTCATGGAGAGCTGAGTGTGCAGGAGGGTGATTTTCTTTGAAAATCCTAAGATTGACTCTACCCTGTGTGTACTAGGCAGGGGATTCTCTCACACCTTCCCTTTTGGCCCCTGTATCCCTGTGAAAGGGATGTTTCTCTGTCAGTCATGGTCACCATCTTCTGTTATTTATGGTCTGTGGAAATTCAGACCCAGAGCAGCAGGAGGCAGGACTCAGCACTACACTAACAGAGACGTCAGGGGAGTTAAAAGAAACAAACGTTTTAAAAATGCACAAAATGTCTAGACCCAGTGGACAAGCACTTCACGGGGACCTTTGTGTGAATTCAGGCAAGCCACAAGGGCTACTCATCAACTGAAATGAAAGCTTAGGGCTTGTCTACACATGAATCAAACCCAGCAATCTGTGATCATGGAGAAACACACACAAGCCCATGTTCATGTAGGCCACACAGGAGTCTGCCTCCAAACAGACCTCCCACTGCCAGTCCCACAGCTGATTCATAACAACAGGCACCTACCAGATATTGCCGGCAATTCCTCTCTCCAGTCGCTTTCAATCCCAGCAGCTTTTCTCTCTCTTCCCTCAGAGTTTTCAAATGGGACTGGACTCTTTCCTGAAGAAACAGAAATGATTTGGGAAGTTTCATCTGGATAGTTGAGAGGTGCTTGGAAGTGGGTGTTTTTCCACCCGAAACTCAAGATGACTGTGGTTCTAATCGCTTAGCAACATCAGGACCACCAAGGTGATGAAACCTCATTAATGGAAACTAGGAGAGTGTCACACTCAGACTCGTTACCAATTCTGGTTCAGTGTTTTTAGTAATTAGCAAGAGATCTCAATTATACCCAAGCTTTACTGGTATTTGTGAATTGATTAATGGTACAGAGCATAACAGGGCACTGGAGTCACATGGGGGTGAATCAATAAACCTGTTTTTTGAAGGTTTAACAGACAAAGTGATACAAATCTCAGAAGCCACCAGGGTTTCAATATGGGCTGGGATTTCAGCCCTGAAGCCCTGGGGCTGCACTGGTTGGGCAGAGCTGGTGTAAGCACCAGGGCAAAACTCGTGAGATGTTGGGAGGCCATTCGTCTGGTTTGAAGCTGCACAGTCCAGTTTTGTGGAGCACTGTCCCTGTCCAGCAGGGACTCAGCACTGGACGTGGCTTTGTCTGGTGCAAAAGGGAGAGGAAGAGACTGAGGATGCAGGAGGACACCCGTGGGAGTGGGGGTGGGGTGGCACCTTCATGCAGAATGATACAGGTGGGTGGCACACTGGAAAAAACAGTGGTGGGGTCCACACAGGGTGACTGATACTGGTGAGGACGGGCCCATGCAGGCAGGTGTGGGCATGTCCGATGTTCTGGGGATGCCTCAGTGACCTCCCTAATTAGACATGATGCAGATTTGTATAAAGAACGGGTTGGGGGTTGCCCTAGTGCTGCCCTAACCCCTCTCCATGGCAATGCCCCCTGGGTAGGTACCCCATGGTCCCATTCCCTGGTAAAGATCCCGGAAGCAGTGCATTCTGGGAGATTTCAAAAGGCTGCCTGGTGGGACTAATGGAACCACTCTGGCTGGTCCTTGCCCATGTACACAACAGAACAGGTCAGACTGGCACTGGTCAGCTCCAGCCTGGAGTTGGTTTTGCTACAACCCAGTTGTAATCCCAGTGGTACTTGGCATGGACTAGCGCTGCCCGGCCAAACGAAAAAAAACAAAAATAAACCCCGAGCGCCGCCCCGTCCCAAGGTGCCGCCCCAAGCACATGCTAGTTAGGCTGGTGTCTGGACCCGGCCCTGTGTGGCAGAGAGCTCTGTTCGCGTGTGACTCAGTTAAGAGTGTTTCTGTTCATCAGCGTGGGCATGAACTCAGCACTAAGGGTGGTGTCAGGACTCTTTTTGTGTCCCCGCCCCCTCCGTGGCCCTGACTGAGGCCCTGCCCCCTGGCCAGGCTGGGAGACTTGCCCGCTATGGAGAGCCCCTGACACTCCACCTGCCCTGGACATGGGTCCATGGGCCTTTGGCAGCAGTCCCCAGCCCATGTCCCCACTCCCCGGGGTGCACCCCCCTGGGCAGGTGGAGGATCCAGGGCTCCCCAGTGCAGTCCCTGGATGGCAGCCTGGTTCTGGCTTCTGGCATGGCCAGGGGGCAGGGCCTCAGGGAAAGAGAGCAGGGGTGGCGCCACTGAGAGAGGCCAGCACCAGGGAGAGATTGGTGCTGCGGGCAGGGTCTGCACTACATAGTGTGGGAAAGTACCTTCTCAGTCTCCCCAGCCTCTGCTGTTTTTAGCCCTGGTGAGACAGGCTTGGGTAATGCAGTCCCCCTTAGGACTCAGGGGAAGTCTGTTCCCTGTCTCTCCACCAGTCTTGTTTAAAGTATTTTTACCCTGCCTTGTGGGAGAGCGTACTGCCTGGGGAGGCTCGCTGCCTTGCTGCTCCAACACTCCTGGCAGCCGGGCTCCTTCTCCCTCTGCTTCCCCTCAGCTGATTCTAATTTGCTACCTTGGTAACCCTTTCTCAGCTGAACCCGATTGACCTGTAGTTGCCTCCCAGTTGATAAGGAGGAGGGCCTTTTAACCCTCTGGGACTGACTCCTACCCCCCCTTGCAACTGTCTGTCCTGAGTTTATCACATATCCTCCCCACCCCCCGCTCAACACTACAGGATTGGGCTACTTGGGTTGGCAAACAGTGTACCCTTGAAAGGCCATCCGCATTGCCATGCTTGCTTCCGGACCTATGTTGTACTCTGAAGTGGAAGGGTTGTAGCGACAGGAACCACTTTGTTACTTTCGCATTTTTCTCTTTGTTTTGGTGCATCCACTTCAGAGGAGCATGGTCCGTGACAAGGGTAAACCTCCGTCCGAGTAGGTAATAGCGAAGACTTTCTATGGCCCACTTTACGGCCAGGCATTCCTTCTCTACTACGGCATATTTACGTTCCCTGGGCAGGAGTTTCCTACTGAGGAACAGGACTGGGTGTTCTTCCGCTCCAACCAGTTGTGAAAGGGTTTCAATATGGGCTGGGATTTCAGCCCTGAAGCCCTGGGGCTGCACTGGTTGGGCAGAGCTGGTCTAAGCACCAGGGCAAAACTCGTGAGATGTCGGGAGGCCATTCCTCTGGTTTGAAGCTGCACAGTCCAGTTTTGTGGAGCACTGTCCCTGTCCGGCAGGGTCCCAGCACTGTACATGGCTTTGTCTGGTGCAAAAGAGAGAGGAGGAGACTGAAGCTGCAGGAGGACACCCGGGAGGGTGGGGGCAGGGCTGGGGTGGCACCTTCATGCAGAATGATGCAGGCGGGTGGCACGCTGGAAAAAACAGTGGTGGGGTCCACACAGGGTGACTGATACTGGTGAGGACAGGCCCATGCAGGCAGGTGTGGGCATGTCCGATGTTCTGGGGATGCCTCAGTGACCTCCCTAATTAGACATGATGCAGATTTGTATAAAGAACGGGTTGGGGGTTGCCCCAGTGCTGCCCTAACCCCTCTCCATGGCAATGCCCCCTGGGTAGGTACCCCATGGTCCCATTCCCTGGTAAAGATCCCGGAAGCAGTGCATTCTGGGAGATTTCAAAAGGCTGCCTGGTGGGACTAATGGAACCACTCTGGCTGGTCCTTGCCCATGTACACAACAGAACAGGTCAGACTGGCACCGGTCAGCTCCAGCCTGGGGTTGGTTTTGCTACAACCCAGTTGTAATCCCAGTGGTACTTGGCATGGACCTGAGCTGTCTGGAGCCCTTTTGTGTGCGGACGGAAGGTGCTCGGGGTCCCACACACTCTTTAGCCCAGTGATCTCCTCTAGTGCAGGCTGGCAGCATCTGAGTTTAACCCCTCGTGGAGCAGCACAGGAGTTCAGAATCCCAGTGGGAAACCTCCTCTCCCTGGTGGGCCTGGGACCTTTATTAAGGCGTCTCTCCCTCCTAACGGAGACACTTCATCACTGGGTGGGGTTGATGCTAAGATGGCAGCATGGCAAAGTGGTTCGGGTCTTGGACTGGGTCTGGGGAGATCTGGGTTCTATGCTAAGCTCTGTCACTGACATGCTCGGTGAGTATGTGCAACTCTTGCCCCGCTTTGTGCCTCAGTTTCCCTTCCCACCTTTTATCTAGCTAGACCAGTGGTCACCTACCAGTCGATTGCGATCAACTAGTTGATCCTGGAGATTCTCCCAGTCGATCGCGAACTCTGGCAGCCGTGCGGCACTCCCAGAAGGGGCCAGCTTGCCCCCACAGCCTGGGGTGAGGGCAGGGTTCTCTTCACATGGCTCCTGCCTGCATGCGCCCGCCCCCCACAGCTCCCATTGGCCGGAAATGGGGAACTCTGCCCAATGGGAGCTGCGGGAGTGGTTCCTGCAGAGAGGGGCAGCATGTGTAGCCACATGCTCCCCCCCAGGGGCCACAGGGGCACATTGGCCCCTTCCAGGAGTGGTGCAGGGTTGGGACAGGCAGGGAGCCTGCGTTAGCCCCGCTGCACTACTGACCGGGAGCCACATGAGGTAAGTCAGTGCTGCCCAGCTGAAGCCAGCATCCCATATCCCCTCCTGCACTCCAACCCCCTACTCAACCCTGACCCTCCTCCCAGAGCCAGCACCATGTGCCCACACCTGCACCCCAACACTCTGCCCCAGCCTGTAGCCCTCTCCTGCTCCCCAACCCCCTGCACCAGGCTCAGCTCAGAGCCCCCTCCCAGACTGCAAACCCCTCGGCCCCATCCCAGAGCCCGCACCCCCACCTGAATCCCAACCTCCTGCCACAGACCGGTGAACGTGAGTGAGGGTGGGGGAGAGCAATGGAGAGAGGGGGGATATGGAGTGAGCAGCGCTTCTGGGGCGGGGGGTGCAGATCCTGCTTTCAAGATTTGATATTTTGCCTCTGTTGCCACATTTCCAGACTATTAATTTTGTTACAGCATCTCCCGTACAATGAAGACTTTACAGAGCTGAATGATGAGTCACACCCGTGACAGGGAACTCTCAGTGAAATTAGCCTGTCATTAAACCCCCAAAGTTAACCCATTAAATTTGACAGCAATTCCCTACCTTATACTCCTGGGCAGCCTCCTCGATGGGGACCACCGTGTGAGCGCGGTGAGCCCGGGACTCTCTGCAGATCACACAGATGGGGGTTTGATCCTCTTCACAGAACAGTTTCAGAGCCTCCTGGTGTCTCTCACACACCCCGTCCCCTCCTGCTCCTTTTGCCGCCTGTAAACTCAACTGCTTGACGAGCTCTAGGATATTTGCCAGCTGCCTGTTGGGCCTGAGGTTTCCCTGTTGCACAGTTTCTCTGCACTGAGGGCAGGAGGTGGCTGTAGCGGATCCCTCCCAGCACTGGCTGATGCAGGCTCTGCAGAAATTGTGCCCACATTCCAGAGTGACAGGTTCTGTGAAATACTCCAGACAGACGGGACATGTCGCTTCCTCCTGGAGACTTTTCACGGGGTTCTCTGCAGCCATGGCTCCCTCTGGGCCGTTTGTAACAGGCTTTGTTTCAAATTCCTGAATTCAAACTATGCCCCGCCTGCAGCAGCAAGGGGGTGTTTCCTTGCCTGAAAATGACTCCCGCTGTTTGCTGAGCAGGAAGGACCCAGTCAATTTTACCCTTGGAGGCTTTAGTGTAAAAATGTACAATCACACCAGAAGGGAATTGTTTGTAATGTTTTATTTACAGTAAGTTGCTGGAAAGTAGCAAAGTAAAAGGAGCTGAGAAGGAGCTTTAATAACCACAGCACGGCCAGAAGATCCCCAGCTACTGAGAACAGTGGCAGGAGCTCTGGCTGGGAGACCCCCATGAGATCTAATCCCACAGATCTGTACAAAACACTCCCTGCTGCTGCTGCTTCTCTCCAACCCCCCTAACCCTGATTGATTCATGCTGTGTGTCCCTGCCACCCCCACCTTCGCCTGTTCCCTGCCCGGCTGTTAGTTCTGCCCCCTGACCAGCCCCCACCTCTGCCCCTCAGGGCCCCTCTGCCCCTCCTGCAGCTTCAGAGGTTCTTCCCCCCTCTCATCCCTGGGGCTGCCGAGAGGGTGGGGGAGGCACTTCCAGGGGCCATAGAGATAAGGAGCCAGAGGCTGGGTAGATGGGAGTCCTGCAGGGTCATAGAGACTGGGCTGTGCGAGGCAAGAGAGGTTGAGTTCTGGTTCCCCCCTCAACTGTGTGTCTCAGGGACACAGTCTGAGCTGGGATCCCCCCACCCGGAACCAGGGTCGGATTCTCCCCCCAGGGACGGAGCCCGGCGGGAAAGTGAAGATCGGGGCCTCGTCACCAGCATCGATAAATGTCACCTGCCCCCGATCACAGTCCAGACAAACCCGGATCCTGCTGGGGAAACGGCTCAGGGGCAGGGGGGTCACAGGGGAGGTGAGAGCCCGGAACCGATTCCCCAACCGCCTCACAGCCCAGATCCCCACCTCAGGGCTATAGCTGATCTCTCCCTTCCTCCTCACAGACTCTCTGGCCACCCCCACAGCCCAGTATTGCCCAGCCCCCACCTCCACCTCCCAGCAATGTCTCCCCGAGGTGAATCCCTCACAGCCCAGCACACACGGCGCAGTGTCAAATCTCTCAGGGTTGTTGGGCAGTCGCTGCCATGTGTCTTCCCATCTCACACTTTTCTGATCCTCAGACAGGACGAGTTCGGGATGAGCCGTGTCTGCAGGGGCGGCTCTAGAAAATCGGCTGCCCCAAGCAGCCGTGCGCAGCGCCGCTCCTTCCCGGCGGGTCCCCTCTTCCCGCGGCTCCGGCTGAGCTCCCGCAGGCATGCCTGCGGCAGGTCAACTGGAGCCCGGGACGAGCGGACCTGCCGCAGGCATGACTGCGGCGGGTGCCGTGGTCCCGCAGCTCCAGTTGACCTGCCGCAGGCATGCCTGCGGGAGCTCAGCCGGAGCCGCGGGAAGAGGGGACCCGCCGCAGTCATGCCTGCGGCAGGTCCGCTCGTCCCCGGCTCCGGTGGACCAGCCGCCGGCATGCCGGCGGCAGGTGCACCGGGGCCCAAAGCCGCCCCCCAGGGAACGGCCGCCCCACGCGCCTGCTTGGCGCGCTGGGGTCTAGAGCCGGCCCTGCGTGTCTGGATCCAGAGTCACATTCACTGGAGAGAGAATCAGAGTGTTAGGGGCAGAGCTCAGCCCTGGGGAAGTCTGGGGCCATTTCTCACGCTCCCCAGCAGCCCCATTCTGGCTGGGACAGTCCCGGATCCCAGGGAACTGCCTCTGTCCTGGGCACCTGAGTCTGAGCAGAGATGTCACTGCAGCTCCTCAGTCTTTGTAATGGGTTCCACTTTATTAGTTTCTCATTTATCACAGAGGATTCAGCTCCCACATCCCGCTGCTGGTGCTGCCCCATTCCCAGCAGCACAGACACAGCCAGGAAGGCGTCAGAAGCTTTTATTGAGGGAGCAGAAGTGGCAGGTACCAGCTTTATACCGCAGAGGGAAGCTCCCTCCCCTAATGCAGCCTCCAGTCCCAGGCCAGGGAACAGAGAGGAAGGTGCAGCATTGGGGAGGAGCTGCTTAAAACCATACAGTAGGTGGTAGCACCATCTCCAGCCTAGAGGGAAAGGAGGAGCTGCCAGTCTCACAGGAAGAGCATCTCCCCAATCCAGGAAGCAGGGAGCAGTGAGGGAGCCCCAATGGGGGAGCCCAGCCCTGCCCAAAGGAAAGGCAGGATGTTGGAGAAGAGCGATGGGGAGACCCCCTGCACCGCGGTGAAGCTGAGGGATGTGGCAGCAGGGCCGGCTCTAACATTTATGCCGCCCCAAGCAAACAAAAAGAGCGCCGCCCTGCCCCCACGAACACCGCGCCGCCGAACCCCTCCCCGAGCGTCGCAGCGCCCAAATCCCCACCCCCGCGAGCGCCGTGCTGCCCAAGCCCCCCACCCCTCCCGAGCACCGCATTGCGCTGCCCAAGTCCCTGCCCCCCCGAGCCAGGGCCGGTTCCAGACACCAGCCCACCAAGCACGTGCTTGGGGCGGTACCTTGGGAGGGGGCGGCGATCGGGGTTTGTTTTTGGTTTTTTTGGTTTGGCCGGGCAGCGCTAGGGGTAGGGGACAGGACTTGGGCGGCGCGACGCGACGCTTGGGGGTGCGGGGACTTGGGCGGTGCGACGCTCGGGGAGGGGTTCGGCGGCGCGGCGCTCACAGGGGCAGGGCAGCGCTCTTTTTGTTTGCTTGGGGCGGCATAAATGTTAGAGCCGGCCCTGCCCCGAGTGTCGTATCGCTCAAGCCCCCCACTCCTCCCGAGCACCGCACCACGCCACCCAGGTCCCCATCCCCCGAGCGCGATGTTGCCTAAGCCCCCCACCCCTCCCGAACGTTGCGCCGCCCACATCCCCGCCCCCCTGAGCGTCGCGTAGCCCAAATCCCCGCCCCCCCGAGTGTCGTGTTGCCCAAGTCCCCGCTGCCCGAGTGTCACGTCGCGCCGCCCAAGTCCGACCCCCTCCCCCCAAGCGCTGCCCGGCCAAACCAAAAAAAACAAAAATAAACCCCGAGCGCCGCCCCGTCCCAAGGTGCCGCCCCAAGCACGTGCTTGGTAGGCTGGTGTCTGGAACCGGCCCTGTGTGGCAGAGAGCTCTGTTCGCGTGTGACTCAGTTAAGAGTGTTTCTGTTCATCAGAATGGGGATGAACTCAGCACTAAGGGTGGTGTCAGGACTCTTTTTGTGTCCCCGCCCCCTCCGTGGTCCTGACTGAGGCCCTGCCCCCTGGCCGGGCTGGGAGACTTGCCCGCTATGGAGAGCCCCTGACACTCCACCTGCCCTGGACATGGGTCCATGGGCCTTTGGCAGCAGTCCCCAGCCCATGTCCCCACTCCCCGGGGTGCACCACCCTGGGCAGGTGGAGGATCCAGGGCTCCCCATTGCAGTCCCTGGATGGCGGCCTGGTTCTGGCTTCTGGCCTGGCCAGGGGGCAGGGCCTCAGGGAAAGAGAGCAGGGGTGGCGCCACTGAGAGAGGCCAGCACCAGGGAGAGATTGGTGCTGCGGGCAGGGTCTGCACTACATAGTGTGGGAAAGTACCTTCTCAGTCTCCCCAGCCTCTGCTGTTTTTAGCCCTGGTGAGACAGGCTTGGGTAATGCAGTCCCCCTTAGGACTCAGGGGAAGTCTGTTCCCTGTCTCTCCACCAGTCTTGTTTAAAGTATTTTTACCCTGCCTTGTGGGAGAGCGTACTGCCGCTCCCCCTGGGGAGGCTCGCTGCCTTGCTGCTCCAACACTCCTGGCAGCCGGGCTCCTTCTCCCTCTGCTTCCCCTCAGCTGATTCTAATTTGCTACCTTGGTAACCCTTTCTCAGCTGAACCCGATTGACCTGTAGTTGCCTCCCAGTTGATAAGGAGGAGGGCCTTTTAACCCTCTGGGACTGACTCCTACCCCCCCTTGCAACTGTCTGTCCTGAGTTTATCACATATCCCCCCCACCCCCTGCTCAACACTACAGGATTGGGCTACTTGGGTCGGCAAACAGTGTACCCTTGAAAGGCCATCCGCGTTGCCATGCTTGCTTCCGGACCTATGTTGTACTTTGAAGTGGAAGGGTTGTAGCGACAGGAACCACCTTGTTACTCTTGCATTTTTCTCTTTGTTTTGGTGCATCCACTTCAGAGGAGCATGGTCCGTGACAAGGGTAAACCTCCGTCCGAGTAGGTAATAGCGAAGACTTTCTATGGCCCACTTTACGGCCAGGCATTCCTTCTCTACTACGGCATATTTACGTTCCCTGGGCAGGAGTTTCCTACTGAGGAACAGGACTGGGTGTTCTTCTGCTCCAACCAGTTGTGAAAGCACCGCTCCCAACCCAACCTCAGAGGCATCCGTTTGCAAGATAAACTCCTTCTCCCAGTCCGGAGCTATCAGCACTGGGTCGGTGCAGAGCGCGGTCCGCAGATCTGCAAAAGCCTCCTCAGCTGCGCTAGACCATCTCACTATGTCCGGGCCACGGGCTTTCGTTAGGTCAGTTAGCGGGCATGCCCTGGTGGCGAAGTGGGGGATGAACCACCTGTAGTACCCCACCAGCCCCAGGAATGCTCTGACCTGTTTCTTCTGGACAGGTCGGGACCAATTCTGTATTGCCTCTAACTTGTTGAGCTGGGACTTCACCACGCCCCTCCCCACTATATACCCAAGGTATTTGACTTCTGCTAGCGCATATGGAGGGATTTGGAGGGATTTGCAGTCAGCCCCGCCTTCCTCAAGGTGTCCAGCAGTGCTTCTACCTTTCCCAAGTGTGTCTCCCAATCTGGACTATGTATAATGACGTCATCGAGATAGGTGGCCGCATACCTGCCATGTGGGCGCAACAGTTTGTCCATGAGCCATTGGAAGGTTGCAGGAGCCCCATGTAAACCAAAAGGGAGGACAGTGTATTGATACAGTCCCTCTGGTGTTGAAAAGGCCGTCTTCTCTTTGTCGGCCTTGGCCAAGGGAATTTGCCAATAACTCTTAGTCAGGTCAAGCGTGGACAAAAATCGTGCTTTCCCCAGTCGGCCAATTAACTCATCTATCTGGGGTATAGGATACGCATCAAATTGGGACACCTCATTCAGTTTCTGGAAGTCATTGCAAAATCTCATACTGCCATCCGGTTTAGGTACTAGGACCACTGGGCTTGACCATTGGCTATGAGACTCTTCAATGACCCCTAACTTCAACATTTTCCTGACTTCTGTCTTGATCTCTTCTCTTTTTGCCTCCAGGATCCGATATGGCTTGACATTCACCTTCACTCCAGGCTCTGTGAGGATGTGATGGTGAACCTCAGTAGTCCTGCCTGGCTTTGCTGAGAACACGTCCTGCTTGCGTTCGATCATGTTGATCACCTCCGCTCGTTGGTCAGGGGCCAATTCTGGGGATATTCCCACTTGGCTAGGCAGGTTGCTCTCGGGAGGAGGTCACCCTATAGTGACCACATGAGCTTCTCTGTCTTGCCAAGGTTTCAACAGGTTTATATGATAGATTTGTTCCAGCTTCCGGCGTCCGGGCTGTCGGACTTTGTAATTGACCTCTCCAATAGCTTCTATAATCTCGTATGGCCCCTGCCATCTGGCCAGGAGCTTGCTCTCCGCTGTGGGTACGAGTACCATCACACGATCTCCCACCTGGAATTTTCGGATCGTCGCTTGGCGATTGTAGTATGTTTGTTGGACCCCTTGTGCCCTCTCCATGTGTTCCCGCACTATGGGAGTGACTTGGGCTATCCTGTCTTTCATCTGCAACACATGCTCGATGAGGTTTCTCCCTGGGTTCGGCTGTTCTTCCCAACTTTCTTTGGCAATGTCCAGTATGCCACGGGGGTGGCGACCATATAACAGTTCGAATGGGGAAAACCCAGTTGAAGTCTGAGGCACCTCCCTGATCGCAAACATTAGGTATGGTAGCAGGGTGTCCCAGTTCCTCCCATCCCGGCTCACCACCTTTCGTATCATGTTCTTCAATGTTCTATTAAAACGCTTGACGAGGCCATCGGTCTGCGGATGATAGACGGATGTCCTTAGGGTACGTATGTGGAGCATTGCACATAGATCCTTCATTAATTTAGACACAAAGGGTGTTCCTTGATCTGTCAGGATCTCTTTGGGTATTCCCACTCTAGCAAAAATTTGGATTAATTCTTTAGCTATGGTCTTGGACATAGTGTTCCATAGGGGAATGGCCTCGGGGTATCGGGTGGCATAATCTAGCACCACCAGTATGTGCTGATGGCCTAGGGCTGATTTTTCTAACGGCCCTACTAGGTCCATAGCTATTCACTCAAAGGGGACTTGAATAATCGGGAGAGGTACCAAAGGTGCCCTTAAGCGTGGTCAGGGCCCATGTAACTGGCATTCCGGACAGGAGGCACAATATCGTCGGACCGCCGCATATATTCCAGGCCAAAAAACCTCTGCAGAATTCGATCCAGGGTTTTATCTACCCCTAGATGTCCCCCGAACAGATGGCTGTGGGCTAGCTCCATCATGCCCCTCTGATGTTTCTGTGGTACTAGGAGCTGTTCCACGACTTGCTCTTGGATACGGACTACTCTGTACAGCAGATCCTTCTTGATCATATAATACGGCCCTGGGCCCTTGGCTCTCCCTTCCACAGGGAGCCCATTCACCTCCACTACTTCTTTGCGAATGTTCTGGTATACTGGATCATTGGCCTGATCCTGTCCAAAATTCTCTAGTGAAGGTCCAATTTGCCCAAACTCAGGGGGTTCTATTTCCCCCTCCCCCTCAAGGGAGGTCCCTGGGGAACTGGGCCCGGCTGCTGGCTCCCCAACCTCCTGCCTAGTCCCCTTGTCAGTCGGGCCAACTCTCTCCCCTACGAGTATAGGCTTCTGGTTCTGGGTCAAGATTCTCATTCCCCTCCTCTTATCTGCCCTCCTTTCTCGCCGAGTCTTCCTGGTCTTCCCAGGGGGCAAGAATAAATCCTGGGCAAATTCTTGGAAGGCTGGGGGGTTGCTAACTATCGAGGCCATCCCATTGCTCTCTGGGGTGTTATCTTCTTCTGACTCCCCTCCAGGAAGTAGACTGCCAAACCCTGGGAAGTCTCGTCCTATGAGGACTGGGTAGGGGAGTTTTCGGACCACCCCTACCATTACCTTAGTGGGGTTTCCCCGGACTTCTATTTTCACTGGGATGGTCGGGTAGTAATTGACATCCCCCTGGACACAGGATATTCCTGTGCGCTTGGCCCGGGATAGTTGATCATACCCGACCAGCTTTCCCGAGACCAGCGTGACTGCACTTCCTGAGTCTACTAACGCGGTGGTCTTTATACCATTCATTTTAACTTGCCTAGTATATCTATGAGGGACCATCGCTACCCCTACTAGACTTATCAGGTCACATGGCTCTTCTAGATTTCCCAGGTCGCATTGCATGGGCTCCTCTAGGTTTGGGCATTGGGCAGCTATATGCCCTATCTCTCCACATGCATAGCATCGGTACCCTCCTTGGGGTAGCCCCTTATTTTTTGGGCTGTGAGCCCTTACCCCCCGAGTCTTTCTCTCCCAGTCCCCAAGTCCCTCCGACTACTCTGGCTGCTCTTCGTCCTCCTTCTTCCCTGCCATAGTTCGGCCCGGAGCTACGGCAACTCGGGCCCTTGGTACATAGACTTGCCTCCTATTCTGGCACCTCCCTTCCCCAGTGGTCCGAGAGAGTTCCTGCACTGCTAGATGTCTCTCTACGAGGGCAACTAGCTCATCATAGGAGGAGGGATCATTTTGACTGACCCATCCTCGTATGTCCGGCGGTAGCCCTCTCATGTACCTGTCCACAACTATGGTTTCCACAACTTCCTCGGGCCGGCGGCTCTCGTGGCACAGCCACTTCCTGGCCTGATGGATCAGGTCAAACAGCTGGGACCTCGGGGCTTTGTTGACTTGGTGTTTCCACTCATGGAACCTCTGCACCCTTATAGCTGTCGTCATGCCCGACCTCGCCAGGATCTCCGCCTTTAGCTGGAAGTAATCTGAAGCTGCTTCTGTTATCATATCAAAATATGCTTTCTGTGCCTCCCCACACAGAAAAGGTGCCAGGATACTGGCCCACTGGTCTTGGGGCCAGGCATCCCACCGGGCGTCCTCTCAAACGCAAGGAGATATGCCTCCACGTCATCATCCATCGTCATCTTCTGTAAGTAGTGGCTTGCGTGCAGGGGCCGAGTCCCATGGGGGCCGTGCGTTAGGGTGGTCAGGGCCTTTAGCTGGTTCACAACCTCATGCAAGGTGGCTCGATCCTGAGCTGCCTGGCTCGTCAGGAGTTGATTTGTCTCCTGCTGTATTCGCACCGCCTCCTGCTGGGCAGCCATCTGCACCCTGGTAGCTTCTTGTTGGGCCGCAGTGGCCTGAACCAATGCCTTCACTACATCTTCCATATTTTTTTTTTTTTTTTATTTTTAGGGGGTGCTTTACCCTGCCCCGAGACGGTTTGCCACGAAGTCTCACTCACATCCCACACCTAACACCACGTGTGGCAAAGTACCTTCTCAGTCTCCCCAGCCTCTGCTGTTTTTAGCCCTGGTGAGACAGGCTTGGGTAATGCAGTCCCCCTTAGGACTCAGGGGAAGTCTGTTCCCTGTCTCTCCACCAGTCTTGTTTAAAGTATTTTTACCCTGCTTTGTGGGAGATCATACTGCCACTCCTCCTGCAGAGGCTCGCTGCCTTGCTGCTCCAACACTCCTGGCAGCCGGGCTCCTTCTCTCTCTGCTTCCCCTCAGCTGATTCTAATTTGCTACCTTGGTAACCCTTTCTCAGCTGAACCCGATTGACCTGTAGTTGCCTCCCAGTTGATAAGGAGGAGGGCCTTTTAACCCTCTGGGACTGACTCCTACCCCACTCTTACAACTGTCTGTCCTGAGTTTATCACAATAGATAGGAGCTGCTCAGCTGCCCTGCCCTAAGCATAGATACTGCCTGCGATGCTCCACACCTGCCCAAGGCAATGTTGCCGTCTTTCCCCAAACTATGCCCATGCTAAAAAGTGTTCTGGTCATCCCACCTTTAAAAGTGTGGGTGTGTGTGTGTGGGGGAGACATGGGCTCCTGGATCGCCTTACCGTTTAATGTGTTATTTTTAGGCTGTGTGTGTCATGGTCGCTGTCAGTTTGGTTGGTAACTTTAGCTACAATCTCATGAAGACGTTTTCTCTGGAATTTTCTCATAATTTAAAGGCAATCTTCACCCGCAAACTCACCCTGTCTGTGTGCTCCAAAGAATTCTCCTCTTTTTCTCTCCAATTCAGATGGCAGAGTGTCTTGGGGGAGAAAGGAGAAGAGAGGTGAGATTTCAGACTTTCATATTCATAAGAGCATCCCCACTCTGAAACGGTTTTATAATTATGACAGAGAAACAGACAGAGAGGCCCAGAGACACACTCAGGTATTTAATATAAAAAGGTCTGAAATCTATTTCCCCTCTCAATCAGGCATCTCTCAGCAATGGAGCCAGCAGCCTTACAGCCTCACAACAACCCCAGGACACACAATCTGTAAGAGATTTACTTTTCCCTCCTCATCCCCTCCGTCCCTTCAGACTCCAGTTGGTTTGTCTCATTCACTCTCTGCCTTTTGTTGTAACCTAGACCCAGAGCCTGCAAAGACTTTGGCATAAAAGTAACTTTACCCACTTTGGTCCCTTTGACATCAACTGGATGTTCAGAGTTTGTGAAATCCTGGCTCTAATTGTGAGCTGTTGTGTCTGTCTACTCAGTGTCTCCACAGAGAGGAGCATGATGGGGCCTCGTCATCCATAGGCAAAAGTAGGAATAATAATAAAATCATTTTATCCATGTGGACATTGAGGCGGAGGAAGACTGGCTCCATGGACCAGATTCACCCTTGTACTCACAAAAGGAGAGAGGGGAGGGGCCATTTGTGACTCCACTATTCAGTGCCTGCAGGGGCCGGTGCAGACGTTGGCACAAGCAAAGGAAGTTCTGAAGCCAGCCAGAGCTACATCACTGTGACAATGGCCACGTGTGTCTTGCCCAGAGTGCAGAGTACCAAAGGCCCAGCTTTACATGGCCCATGGCCCTCTATCCCTCGTCCAGCCCCCTCCCTCTTCCACCCGCCCTCACCACCCCCACCCCATTCCCAGCCCTCTCAGGAACACGCCTTGTGCCTGCAGCTGCCGGGGAGGAGGCACCAGAGGCCCCTGTGCTGAAGGGATCCCTGACCATGGGGGAGGGGCTTTCTCCTTCCCTACAGCCCATTTGGCCGAAACTAGCTGCAAACGGGACCACAACTCAGTGATGGGCTGGATCCGCCTTTGAGAAATGTGCCCCATGGCTGGTGATGGGGCAGTAGACGGGGAGGGCTCTGAGCTATAGAGAATTCTTTGCCACGTGTCTGGCTGTTGGGTCTTGCCAAAATGCTCGGTATCCAACTGACCATCATATCTGGGGTAGGAAAGGAATTTCCCCCCAAGTCAGATTGACAGAGAGCCTGGGGATTTTTTTCCTTCCTTCCTCTGCAGCATGGAGCACGGGTCAGTTGCAGTTTTAACCTGGAGTCAATGGTGGATTCTCTGTAACTTGTGTAGTGGGGCAGTGTTATTGCCCAAAAGGGTCCGAGGTACTCTGCAAGAACGAGACCGACTCCACACTGAGAGTAATTGGCTTTAATGAAGGTAAAGTGACACATCTGCAACGGGGACCCCAAGCGTTGCTGTCACTGAGACGGGGACCCAGCGCCCTGTAGCTCGGCCTGGGGTGAAGTCCGAAAACAAACACAAAGCATGCTCATTTTATACAAAACAGCAGCATATCAGCTCATACATAATGCAATAGAAACTCTCCACCCTCTGGGGCTGCCCCCCTGGCCAACAGCCAGGGGCTTGCCACGCAGCAGTCCCAGCCGGTTGAGGCAGGTTAAAGCTAGCATGCTGTGTCCTACAATAACCGGAGGCTGAGAAAGCGGAACTGCCTAAGCTAAGCCATAACAAAATCTTCCAAGGTTCCCTAGACTCCTACAGGCAGTTACCCTGTTCCTGGGATAAAAGGAGGTAAAAGGTGAAAAGCAGCTCAGGAGGCAGCCACAGCTGGGGCCACACCCAATTAGGTCACAACTGGCCCTGATCATAGGGCTGGGAGCTAGGCAGGCAGGTGTCTCACTGCAGGGCTGCTTGGGAGCAGAGCACAAGGTACCTTACACAGAGCAGGGCTGGGTGGGGCAGGCAGAGCTGCGGAGCTCTGGCCTGGCAAGTCCCCAGGCTGAGGCCTTGTTAAGGGCCAGGGATGGTACTAGGGCTAGAAAGGCAGTAGGTCCAACCCCTTTGCTAATGATGAGTGGACATTGTGGACTGCAGGCTGCCCCAGAGAAAGGGGGCTAGATGACTGGCAGTAACCACTGAGGCAAGGTGAGTATAGAGGGTTGGGATGCCCCTGGTAGAGGAAACTCAGAGTGTGGGGGTACTGCTGTGGGCAGAACTCCAAGGTAAGGCGCACTGGAGTCCAGGAGGGACATGGAGGGGCCTGAGGCAGGAGAGACTCTGGCCAGCAGTGGGCGCTCTGGAGCGGGAAAGCTAATTCCCTGACTGACCAGCAGGAGGCGCCGCACTGCTGAGTGCTCAACCAGTTACAGTTTTAAAATCATGATTTAAGGACTTCAGTAACTTGGCCAAAGGTTAGGATTCAATTGCAAGAGTGGGTGGGTGAGATTCTGTGATCTGCAGTGTGCAGGAGGTCAGACTGGATGATCAAGATGGTCCCTTCTGGCCTTAAAGTCTTTGAGTCATTTCTTAATTTAACAGCATCATCTAAGTGTAAACCAATTGATCAGCACCATTCTCTTCTCAGAAGCTCATCCCAATTTCCATTCCTAGATCCCTTCTAGGTACCTTTGAACGTCCCCAGAATCTCCATTAGCACAATCGTTTTCTGGGAGAAACCACTGACTCGCTCTTCCAGTTCAGGAGAAATCTCCTCTGGCTGCTGGAACTTCCCCTTCTCACACCTGGATGGAAACAATTTCATGTGATTATATTTTACTGTGTGACTCATTATAAGTTCTGGCTAGTGAGTCGCTGCTCTAATGGACCTGGAGTTAGAATTCCTCGACTTCGCCCAGCCTCAGAGCAGATGCAACACAACCCAGGGCCAAGCAACCTTCCCTTCAAAGGTCATTAATATTCTTCAACTCTGGTCTGGAGACACCAGCTCTGGGGACAAAAGGGGAATTGAGTCTCCATGGCCAATTCGCTCCTTGGCCTCCATGTTCTGAGGGTCAGGAGGTTCCCAGGTGAAGTGCTGTAGAAATCTGCCTCTAGGAATTAGACTGAGACACCAACTACCCCTTCCCCAGCTCATTTCTCACAGGTCTCCAAACAGCCCTCAGATGGGGAAAGGCTCTTGAAAACTACTGCCCTGGGCTGAATAGTGACCAGGACCCAGCAGTGACAGGCCCATAGTCCATCCCCACAATCCTGAGGCAGCCAGTCCCCCAGGGATGTGACATCTCTACGGAATACTTGAGGTCAGTCTTTCCCACTGACTGGAGAATTCCAGAGTCTTCTGTACAAGAGTGAGCACCCCAGGATGGAGCTGATCAGAGAGATTTGTATCCAACATGTGATCTCCCCACACATTTTGCTGTAGAGCCCTGGGGAGATGCAGTGCTATCCTCATCATCAAGCTTTTTCCCAGCATTGTGGAGTGCGAGGGAGCCACATACCTGCTCAAGGTGGTTCTGACATCCTAGAGGAGAGAGAGACAAAAGAATTTCAGTCCTCTCTGACACACACACACACACACAGGGGATTCCAGGGAAGGGATTTAGGGAGTATGGGGGAAGAGACCCTGCCCTGGCCCCAGGGCCATTGATTCCCTGAGCAAATGGGGCTTTTCCATCTTTCATATCTCTGTGACTCTGCTAAGAATAATACTCACTCAGATGTCAGCAATGCACACGCTGAGTTATACTGAGGTCTCCAACTGCTGGACTCCAGTGCTTATGATTCAGCAGCCCACTCCTCCTCTGTGGGGGTCTGGCATGTTTCTAATGATGAGTGCTGGTTTCCAATTGTCCCTGGGGGTGCTCAGCCCATGCCCCACCTCCACTCTAAACCTTTCCCCAATGCCACACCCCAACCCAACTCTTCCCCCTCCCACTCAACCTCCACTCTTTCTCTTCCTCACCTCCTCTTGTGAGCTGCCATAAATATAAAGGAAAGAGTAACATAAAATACCTCCTGCAGCTGTACTGAATCGCTTTAGCTCTAAGGGGTTAAGAAGCTCAGATAACCTGGTTGGCTCCTGACCAGAAGGACCGATAAGGAAAGAAGCTACTTTCAAATCTGGTGGGTTGGGGGAGGTTTTGTTTGGGCTCTGTTTGTTTGTTCCCTCTCCTGATAGAGAGATAGACCAAGCAGGGACAACATCTCCTGAAAACCTACCTGAAATGATCCATCTAAAGCCTGGTCTACACTACGCGTTTAAACCGGTTTTAGGAGCGTTAAACCGATTTAACGCCACACCCGTCCACACTAAGAGGCCCCTTATATCGATATAAAGGCTCTTTAAATCGGTTTCTGTACTCCTCCCTGACGAGAGGAGTAGCGCTATTATCGGGATTAACAAATCGGAATAGGGTTAGTGTGGCCGCAAATCGACGGTATTGGCCTCCGGGCGGTATCCCACAGTGCACCACTGTGACCGCTCTGGACAGCATTCTGAACTCTGATGTACTAGCCAGATAAACAGAAAAAGCCCCGCGAACTTTTGAAATTCATTTCCTGCTTCCCCAGCATGGAGAGCTCATCAGCACAGGTGACCACGCACAGCTCATCTGCACAGGTCACAATGCAGTCTCCTGAGAATCGAAAAAGAGCCCCAGCGTGGACTGCACGGGAGGTACTGGATCTGATCGCTATCTGGGGAGAGGATTCAGTGCTAACAGAACTGCGTTCAAAAAGACGAAATGAAAAAGTGTTTGAAAGAATTGCAAGGTCTATGACGGATAAAGGCCACACCAGGGACTCACTGCAGTGTAGAGTGAAAGTCAAGGAGCTCAGACAAGCCTACCAGAAAAACAAAGAAGCAAACGGAAGGTCCAGTGCAGGGCCAAAAACATGCTGCTTCTACGCTGAGCTGCATGCAATTTTAGGGGGCTGTGCCACAAGTACCCCACCCCTGTCCGTGGATTCCGAGGTGGGGGTTGTAATCTCTGCCATTGTTGAGGATTATGCGGACGGGGAAGATGACGACGAAGAAGGTGAGGAGGACGACCTTGCAGAGATCACACAGCACTCCGTGAGCCCCAACAGCCAGGCGCTTTTTCTCACCCTGATGGAATTACCCTCCCAACCCACTACCCCAGACAATGAAGCCATGGAAGGGACCTCTGGTGAGTGTACCTTTGCAAATATCAAAGATTGTTTTTTAAGCAAGTGTTTTTTAATGATTGATTTGCCCTGAGGACTTGGGATGCATTAGCTGACAGTATAGTTAATTAGAAAAGTTTGTTAACATGTCTGGGGATTGAGCGAAAATCCTCCAGGGACATCTCCATGAAGCGCTCCTGGAGGTACTCCAGAAGCCTTTGCAGAAAGTTTCTGGGCAAGGCTGCCTTGTTCCGTCCACCATGGTAGGACACTTTACCACGCCATGCATGTAGCAAATAATCAGGTATCATTGCATGGCAAAGCATAGCTGCGTATGGTCCCGGTGATTGCTGGCATTCAAGAAGCATCCGTTCTTTATCTCGCTGTGTTATCCTCAGCAAAGTGATATCGTTCAGGGTAACCTGGTTGAAAATCAGGAATTTAAGTAAGGGGGATGGCCATTTTCCTACTGGGTTCGTGGACTGCAGCTTAAAAAAAAATCCTTTCCTGCACGTAGCCAAGCGGGGGGAGGAGGAGTGAAATGCTGATGATCTTTTTCATGTTTGGTCAGCGGGGAGCTTCCCCAAGCTACCAGACAGGCAGTGGGGGGGAGGAAGGGTGTTGATTAGCAGGGAGCTAGCATGGTATTAGCCATGCGTTGGGGGGAGTGGTAAATCACTACAGAAGCCAAAAGACAGTGGCTTACCATGGCCGCATGCAAGCTAAATTCTGATGCCTGGACCTGTGTCTGTGAGATCTGTAACCCCAGAGCTGCAGGCACTCAGTATTAAGATGAAAAATGCGACCTTGTAGGGAAATCACATGTGCTATGTAAGGTGAATAGTGCTGTTCACTGTGAAAGAGTATAACCATTGTTCTGTTAAATGTATCTTTTTAAATATTTCTCTCCCTCATGCAGCTGGAAATTTTTCAAGCGTCCCTCCTCCATCCCAAAGGCTAGCACAGATAAGGCGGAGGAAAAAGAAGACGCGAGATGAAATGTTCTCAGATATTATGGAAGTTACACGCAGTGAAAGAGCTCATCTGAATGAGTGGAAGGACGTGGTATCAAATTACAGGAAAGATGCCAGTGAACGTGAGGACAGGAGGGACACCCAAGATGAGAGGTGGCGGCAGGAAGACCGGCAGGAAAATCAGCGGTGGCGGCAGGAAGATCAGCAGTGGCGGGATGCAACTCTGGGGCTGCTGCGTGATCAAACTGACATGCTCTGGCGTCTGGTGGAGCTTCAGGAACGGCAGCAGGATCACAGAGTGCCGCTGCAGCCCCTGTATAACCACCCTCAACCCTCACCATGTTCCACATCCTCCTCACCCAGACGTGTAAGAACGCGTGGGGGGAGGCTCCGTGCACCCGCCCACTCCACCCCCGTGGACAGCCCAACCAGAAGGCTGTCATTAATGTGAAATTTTTAAGTGGCCTTCTCCATCCCTCCTATCCTCCTCCCAAACCACACCCTTACTTCTCTCCCTCTATTTATAATGAATTAATAAAGAATACATGATTTTTAAACGAGAGTGACTTTATTTGCATAAGTAAGCTGTACTCGAAGGGGGAGGGTGAGTTGCTTACAGGGAATGAGTCAATCAAGAGGGGTGGGTGTTCATCAACAAACACAGCAGTCACACCGTACCCTGGCCAGTGATGAAGCTCGTTTTCAAAGCTTCTCTGATGCGCACCACTTCCTGGTGTACTCTTCTAATCTCCCTGGTGTCTGGCTGCGCGTAATCAGCGGCCAGATGATTTGCCTCAGCCTCCCACCCCGCCATAAAGATCTCCCCCTTACTCTCACAGAGATTGTGGAGAATACAGCAAGCAGCAATAACATAGGGGACATTGGTTTGGCTGAGGTCTGAGCGAGTCAGTAATGTGCGCCAGCGCGCCTTTAAATGGCCAAATGCACATTCTACCACCATTCTGCACTTGCTCAGCCTGTAGTTGAACAGATCCTGACCACTGTCCAGGCTGCCTGTGTATGGCTTCATAAGCCATGGCATCAAGGGGTAGGCTGGGTCCCCCAGGATAACGACAGGCATTTCAACATCCCCAACTGTTATTTTCTGGTCTGGGAAGTAATTCCCTTGCTGCAGCCATTTAAACAGAGTAGTGCTTCTGAAGACGCGAGCGTCATGAACCCTCCCTGGCCATCCCACGTGGATGTTGGTGAAACGTCCCTTGTGATCCACCAGTGCTTGCAGCACCATTGAAAATTACCCCTTGCGGTTTACGTACTGGGTGCCCTGGTGCTCCGGTGCCAAGATAGGGATATGGGTTCCATCTATCGCCCCCCCCCCCCAGTTAGGGAATCCCATTGCACCAAAGCCATCCACTATGGCCTGCACATTTCCCAGAGTCACAACCTTTCGTAGCAGCAGCTTAGTGATTGCTTTGGCTACTTGCATCACAGCAGCCCCCACAGTAGATTTTCCAACTCCAAATTGATTCCCGACTGACCGGTAGCTGTCTGGCGTTGCAAGCTTCCACAGGGCTATCGCCACTCGCTTCTCTACTGTGAGGGCTGCTCTCATCTTGGTATTATGGCGTTTCAGGGCAGGGGCAAGCAAGTCACAAAGTTCCATGAAAGTGCCCTTACGCATGTGAAAATTTCGCAGCCACTGCGAATCGTCCCACACCTGCAACACAATGCGGTCCCACCAGTCAGTGCTTGTTTCCCAGGCCCAAAATCGGCGTTCAATGGCTAGAACCTGCCCCATTACCATCAGGATCTCCAAAGCACAGGGGCCCGCGGTTTGAGAGAATTCTGTGTCCACGTCCTCATCACTGCCATCGCCGCGCTGCCGTATCCGCCTCCTCCTCACCTCAGTTTGAAGGTCCTTGTTCACCATATACTGCACGAGAGTGCGCGAGGTGTTTAAAACATTCACGATTGCAGTATTGAGCTGAGCAGGGTCCATGCTTGCTGTGTTATGGCGTCTGCACAGTTCACCCAGGAAAAAAGGCGCGAAACGGTTGTCTGCTGCTTTCAGGGAGGGAGGGGTGAGGCTGCACCCAGAACCACCCGCGGCAAAGATTTTTTCCCCATCAGCCACTGGGAACTCAACCCAGAATTCCAAGGGGCGGGGGAGGCTGCGGGAACTATGGAATAGCTACGGAATAGCTACCCACAGTGGAACGCTCCAGAAATCGACGCTAGCCTCGGACCGTGGACGCACACCACCGAATTAATGTGCTTAGTGTGGCCGCGTGCAATCGATTTTATACAATCTGTTTTACTAAACCGGTTTCTGTAAAATCGGAATAATCCCGTAGTGTAGACGTACCCATAGTCTGCAAAGCTGTTAGGGGCCTAAACTCCCTAGACAATGGATGGACATCACAGGCACCTTACAGTGCAATTCACAAAAGCCAGCTCACTAGGCGGGGAGCCATCTCAGCTAGGCAATGGGAGAGGTGACAAGGGGGGAGGGGTGTCCTAAGCCCTGCCCCCTCTCACAGACAGGTGCCTAAATCAGGGCTGCAGAGGGGCATCTATGTCTGCTTAGCAACCCAGAGACAGGAACCCAGCGCCTGACGTCAGGTGGCTCAGGCGCCTAACGCGTTTCTTGCTGGAATGAGGTCAGCACCTGCCTCGCTCCACAGGGGGCGGGGCAGAGAAGCAGGAGGTGGTTTTGGTGCTATCACCTGCCTTATAACAGCCCCATGGTGAGAGCACTCAGCTGGCACCTGGGAGACCCACGTTCAGTTCTGCCATCAAGCTGTGTGCAGCAGCTCACCAACGTGAGTACCAACCTCAGGGCAGACAGTTATAAACCAGGGCACAGACTCCCACTGGTCGTGTGTCCTGTATTTAGACTTCACCTCCCAGGTATCAGGTGAGAACACTCAAGCACTACAACAGCCTGAACATGGAGTCACAGACAGTCCCCTTGGGTTCTCCCGTCTCGCTGCTTTTCTGCCTCTTCTCCTGCTTCGTCTCCCTGCTCCCCCGCCGGGGCGGCCCCCCGTGGTACCGCAGGCCCCGTGCCGCTCTCAGAAGCGGCTGGCACAGCACCAGGTCCCTGGGGCCCCGGGGGAGGGGATGGGCAAAGGGCTCCATGTGCTGTTCCAGGCACCAGCAGCTCCCATAGGCTGGGAACAGGAACTGCGGCCAATGGGAGCTTTGAGGGAGGTACCTGGAGGCATGACAAGGGCAGCACACAGAGTCCTGTGCGCCCCCCCCGCAACCCCAGGGGCCACGCAGGGACGTGGTGAGTGGTGCGGTGTGGAGCCAGGGCAGGCACGCAGGGAGCGCGCCGCTGCAGGTAAGTGGCGCCAGATCAGAGCCCAAACCCCTCCTGCACCATGCCCCCCAATTCTCTGCCCTGAGGCCCCTGCCTGCACCTCGCACCCCTCCTGCACCCCAACCCCTGCCCTGAACCACCTGCCTTCACCCCGTATCCGTCCTGCACTCCAACTCCCTGTCCTGAGCCCCCTGCCTGAACCTTGCACCCCTCCTGCACCCCAATTTCCTATCCTGAGACCCCTCTTGCACCCCTCCTGCACCCCAACTCCCTGTCCTGAGCCCCTTCCTGCACACCGCACCCCCTCACACACACCAACCTTTATGATGTTTGCCTTGAAAAAAATAAATAAAATTTCCGGGGTGCACACCCGAATGGAATGTGCTGCGCACGCCTGTGAGTGTGATCCTGTAGTGCCAGGAGACACAGACAGGAGGGAGCGGAAGCAGCAGGCTGCCGGCTGAGCAGCTTCCAAGCCACAGGGGGCTGCTCTGCCTTTGCTGCTGGCTCCAGCAGGGCTCCCTGAGCAAGCTCACTCCCCACCCCTCTCAGCCCCGCCCCTGCCTGACTAGTAGGGCCTAAAAAATAGGAGGGCCTAAGACTAAAGCCACATTAGCCTAATAGGTAATCGGGCCCTGCCTGGAGACCTGGAGCAGGAGACAGTGTCTGCCCAGCCCAGGAAGAGCCATTAATAGAACCCGTTGTACCCGAAGACAAAGGGAGCAGGAGGTGGCAGCACTGGAGAGAGAGACTCTCCCTAATCCAGGAACAGGAAAGAGTCCCCCTCAGCTCAAGGCAAAGGAATGTGGCATCCGTGAGGGGGAAACCTCTCCATGCATGTCTCTGAATTTAATATTTCAGACATAGAAATAGTCACCAGAACTCAGCTGGTCAGAGTTAAGGGTGTTTGAATACTGGGCACTGAGAGAGAGAGAGAGAGAGAGAGAGAGAGACCCGGTTAGGTGCCACCGGACTGCAGTAAGGGGAACCCAAGCAACTGGGCCCCAGGATCCTCTGATAATTCAAGCCTCTCGGACTGGAACAGAGCCCATCCACTGCTCCAGTCTTGGGGTCCCTGGGCACATTCTTGGGGGGCTCTCTAGCCTCCTATCTGAGGCGTGAAACCTGCTGCCTAACCCCCAGTGCAGAGCTGACCCTTCAGACTCCCCCATGCCTGAATGCATCGTCTCACTGAACTCCAGGCCAAGGTGAGAGCCTGTTGGTTTCAGCTGAATTCTCTCTGGGGGCACATTGTGACCATTTAACACATGGAGAGACTCTTTGCACATCCAACATTATTGCTCTTTCACTTAACCAGCTAAAACACAAGAGAGTTCCAGGGCCAGCTCTAACATTTCTGCCGCCCCAAGCAAAAAAAAAGAGCGCCGCCCGACCCCTCCCCAAGCGTTGTGTCGCGCTGCCCAAGTCCCCGACCCCCCGAGCGTCACGTCGCACCACCCAAGTCCCTGCCCCCCCAGCACCCCCTCAAGCCGCCCAAGTCCCCGCTCCCCCAGCGCCTCATTGCGCCGCCCAAGTCCCCGCCCCCCTGAGCATCACGTCGCACCGCCCAAGTCCCCCCCCCCGAGCACCGCGTCGCGCCGCCCAAGTCCCCGCCCCTCCCAGCGCCGCCTAGCCAAACCAAAAACAACAAAACCAAACCCTGATCGCCGCCTCCTCCCAAGGTGCCGCCCCAAGCACGTGCTTGGTAGGCTGGTGCCTGGAGCCGGCCCTGGCTGCTAAGGTCTGCACTGGCCCTTGCAGTCACTGAGTAGGGGGCCTACTGAACCAACCCTCTCTCTGCCTCAGTTTCCCCATCTATACAATGCCTGTGTGTCTCTTCGCATTACAGTCTATGGAGGACGAGGGCCTCATGGTTCTGAGCTCTGAGCAGACGCTGAGCAAGTAGATGCAGAAAGCGAATGAGTCAGTGTCCTGATCCTGAAAAGTCTCAATTTACTGAGAAAGGTGCAGAGCACAAAAATATCACCCCAGCTGTCTGACTGAATTCTCTCAGTAACCAGCTGCACACGGTACATCCCCAGGGCCCGGGGAGAGAAATGACAGGTACGATATGAACCATTCCAGTCTTTTTCCTTCTTGTAACCTTGTCCCAAAGCACTGAATCTGCTCTGCTCTGCAATGCTGAGTGAAGACCCAGGTACCTGAGGGAGCAGCAGGGGAAAGGTGTTTGAATGATGCCTGCAAATCTCAAGCCCCGCGGAGACCAGCGAAAGATCAGCACTTCCCTCTGCTGAGCTGCAACGTCTATTAACCACGTTGTTAAACTGCTGCAACGCTGGACCCGGGTAACTAGCTGCATCCGCAGCAGCATCTCTGCCCAGCACGGCTCCCCCACCACAGCTGAATTCCTTCTCCTTGTCCCAGATGGCGGCTTCCCAGACTGCCCCAGGCCTCCTCAGTCAGTCCCCACATCCCCTCCTGCAGCCGCAATGGGCAAGTGGCTGAGAGGTCTCTCTTTATCCCACACCAGGTACCCTGCAGCCCCTAGTGCGAGCTCCCCGCACACCCGCTGCCCTCGGCCATTGGGCCCCAGCCCTCACCTGGGGGACAGGAGCTTGGTCTCCCTGCAGTCCCTGGTCTCTCTGCCTGGACTAACATACAGGGAGAAAATGGGGGCAGGGCCTTGCTGGGTGTGGTTGCGTTACAGGGGCACCTGTCCCATTAGGGCCCAGTCTGAGCTCCCAGCACATTCCACAGGCCCCTGAGCTGCCATCAGATGGACTTTCAGCCTTGGTCCGTGTGGTGTGGGGGGGGGAGGCTCTGGGTTACTGCCCTGGGGGAGCTGCTGGGGGAGGAAGGAGATTTACCTGCTCACAGACAATTTTAACAGTTCTAAAGCTTCAACATTTTGACTCTCAGTGTCCAGTGTCATTAAATAGTTCTGGTCTGACCAAAATATTGTCTAATCTCCCCATAATTTCCGACAACTGTGAACATTTTAATTGCAATGAAATGCTTAAAACCCAGATTGTCGTGCAGCTGTGAAAGTTTAAATCCATAAATATAAAAATTGATTAAAATAAACATTAGCTGTCAAAATTATATATTATAAAAAAATAGTTCTGCCCAGCCTGACTATCACTCCTTAGGCCTTGTCTACACTACAGGACTATTTCGAATATACTTAAGTCGAATTTGTGGATTCGACCTTATGAAGTCGAATTTGTGTATCCATACTAAATACACAAATTCGAACTTCTGAGTCCACATTCACGGGGCCAGCGTCGACTTTGGAAGCGGTGCACTGTGGGAAGCTATCCCACAGTTCCCGCAGTCCCCGCTGCCCATTGGAATGCTGGGTAGAGCTCGCAATGCCTGCTGGGTGAAAAAATGTGTCGAGGGTGGTTTTCGGTTACTGTCGTCATTGAACCGTCAATCACGCCCTCCCTCCCTGAAAGCGCCGGTGGGAAATCTGTTCGCGCCCTTGTCTGGTCGGTTACAGCGCGGACGCCACATCACTGTGAGCATGGAGCCCGCTGCGATCATCGCTGCACTTATGGCCGTTGTCAACTCCTCGCACCTTATCGTCCACCTCTGCAACAGTCAGCTGCTGAGAAATCGGGTGAGGAGGCTCCGGCAGTGCGATGAGGACAGGAAGTCACAGAGTGGCGCAGACCTCTCACAAAGCAGGGTACGCCGCGCCGTGGAGATCATGGTGGCAATGGGTCACGTTCATGGTGTGGAACGGCGATTCTGGGCCCGGGAAACAAGCACAGACTGGTGGGACCGCATAGTGCTGCAGGTCTGGGATGAGACAGAGTGGCTGCGAAACTTCAGGATGCGTAAGGGCATTTTCCTTGAACTGTGTGACTTGCTGTCCCCTGCCCTGAAGCGCCAGGACACACGCATGCGAGCAGCCCTGAGTGTGCATAAGCGAGTGGCCATTGCTCTCTGGAAACTAGCAACGCCAGACAGCTACCGGTCACTCTTGGAAACGTCCAGGACATCATAGATGGCTTCGCCGCGATGGGATTCCCAAACTGCGGTGGGGCTATAGATGGGACTCACATCCCTATCCCTATCCTGGCACCAGCCCACCAGGCCAGCGAGTACATTAACCGAAAGGGCTACTTTTCAATGGTGCTGCAAGCTGTGGTGGACCATAGGGGACGTTTTACCAACATCAACGTCGGGTGGGCGGGCAAGGTTCATGACGCGCGTGTGTTCAGGAACTCTGGTCTGTTTAGACGACTCCAGGCAGGTACTTTCTTCCCGGACCACAAAATAACGGTTGGGGATGTGCAGATGCCTACAGTGATCCTCGGGGACCCGGCCTACCCGCTAATGCCCTGGCTCATGAAGCCCTATATAGGCGCCTTGGACAGTGCGAAGGAACTCTTCAACTACCGGCTGAGCAAGTGCAGAATGGTGGTGGAGTGTGTTTTCGGACGTCTCAAGGGGAGATGGCGGAGCTTACTGACTCGCTCGGACATCAGCGAAAAGAATATCCCAGTAGTTATTGCTGCTTGCTGTGTGCTCCACAATCTATGTGAGAGCAAGGGCGAGACCTTTTTGGCCGCTTGGGAGGTTGAGGCAAATCGCCTGGCTGCTGTTTACGATCAGCCAGACACCCGTGCCGAGAGAATATCCCAGCGGGAAGCGCTGTGCATCAGGGAGGCTTTGAAAGCGAGTTTCCTCGCAGAGCAGGGTAACCTGTGACTGTCCACTTGATTTTAAGAGAGCCTGATCATGGGCCTGTGTCTGTATGTGTCCAGTTAGATCTGAGCTCACAAACCCGGTTCTCCAAGTTTCCCCCACTTCCAAAGCACGTTTTAAAACTTATGAAATGTTACAGTAATTAATAATAAATCTTTCGTTGACTTTGCATTTCTGTTTCTTGGTTGAAACATGGAAGCATTCTGTGCTGGGTAAGGTGTGCACTGATGTACAGACCGCTTGTCCAAAACAGGACGGACAGCCTCCTGCTCCTACATAGGTCTGTGGGGTGGGGGACGGTTTACGGTGGTTGTGCATGTAGGGGGAGGGTTGCAGGAATGGGTGGGTTTGCAGGAAGGGGCGAGGGTGCCGTCTTTGGATAGGGGTTTACATGACGGCTGTGGGCTGTGGGTTTGGGCGTTGGAAGGGGTGAGGGGTGTGGGGGAAGGGTGAGTATCTGCCCCTGGATGAGGGCTCTTTTTGGGGCTCAGGGCACCGGGGAGGATCGTGGCTACGGTCGAAGTGCATGTGAAGGGAAGCCTGCCTTTACATTCGGGGATGGCAGGCACCAGGACCCTGGACAAGCATACACATCAACGAAAGACCCGGGGCAGCATACACCACACAGACTGACCCTGGTGCCTAGTGACTGCAGTCTGTGTGTGCCCTGCAGTTGACCCTGCACCCAAGTCTGTACCATGGTACTGTGGGCTATGCACTGCAATTACAATCCCCCCCCCCCCACACCCACACCCACAGAAAGTCTTCTGACACGAGAAACGTGACGGAAACAGTGAGTAACACCAAACCGCTTTTAATAATGTAGTACACAGTGGGGGGTTTAAACTTGGAGTTGGGACTGGTTGATGCTGTAAGGAAAGAACTTGTACAAATTTACAGCGCGAGAGGTGTCTCAAACATTAGCGGTCTGCTGCGGTGCAGGGACAGTTCTCACGGCCCCTACCGCCCCTCCTTCTTGTAACTTTGGGTGAGGGGGGGACAGGACTTCTTGGCGTTGGAGGGTGGTTGCAGATGCACTGCAGGGGGGCTCTCTCCTCCTGCCTGCGGTCTTGCAGAACATCTACAAGGCGCCGGAGCGTGTCCGTTTGCTCCCTCATTAGACCAAGCAGCATTTGAGTCGCCTGCTGGTCTTCCTGCCGCCACCTATCCTCCCGTTCCATGTGTGTGCGATGCTGCTGACACAGGGTGTCCCTCCACTGTCTCTGCTCTGCCGCCTCCGCTCTGGAGCAGGCCATCAGTTCCTGGAACATGTCGTCCCTAGTCTTTTTCTTTCGGCGTCTAATCTGAGCCAGCCTCTGCGAGGGGGATGCCGGGGCAGTCCGGGAAAGAGCCGAAGCTCTGTGATGCGAAAAAGTAGGTGATTTCCTTGAACACATACATGTTTGCCAACAGTAAACACAGTCTAGTCAGTTTCAGTTAACAAGACCAAAGAGGGAACCAAGTCTCAGGAGATCTCAGAACTAGTCCGAGATTTCGGAATACGCTCTCATTGGCGGCGCCATTGCACTGGACAGCGCACAAGCGAGGAGACAGCTGCATCCCTCTTGCACAAAGTCCTGGTAAGCCTTACAGTACATACTGCTTATCAGTTAGTGGTTAGCTGTGCTCTCCTGCTAAAGGAAATGTGCAAAGCAGAAAGGATGAGCCTTTTGCAGCCCCTCCCGCCAGTGCACGGGAACGATCAATGGATGCTTGTTCTCTGTGGCCTCTCGCACGTGGCTGTTAGGCGAGGGTCATTGTTATGCAACCTAATTGTAAACCATTAACAATAGTAACACTACACTAATTGCCCTACTTAGATGCAGTATTTGCAGAACGAGATCACCCTGAGGCGGGTCACTCGTGCCCAGAAAGACAGGATGTTACGGGACGCATTGCACAGACCAGGACCATATGCAGCAATGCTAGTCGAGGCAATGGTTCCACTCTATATTCGGATGTCCTGGCGTGGAAGAGTCTGCTTCCACGGAGCGCCCAACAAGGCACCTCTTCCGACGAACCTCATGCGGAGGCTTTGCGAGGAACTGAGTGACACCTTCGTGGAAATGTCGCTAGAGGATTATTTTTTCTATCCCCATTTGTGTGGACCTTCTCTTCATATAGTTTAATATTTAGAATTTTGTAAATACAGTTTCTATTTTTTCTATAACAATGTTATAAAAAATAAATGTTTATACGTGTGTAGCACTTACCGCCTGATCCTTCCCCTTATTCCGAGTCCGGGTTAACGGCAGGGGAGGGTTGGTAGGGGATCTCTGTGAGGGTGATGAAGAGATCCTGGCTGTCAGGGAAAGCGGGAGTGTGTTCGCTGTCGCCTGCGCCGTCCTCAAAAGACCCTTCCTCAGCTTCCCCATCGGCGAACATCGAGGAGGAACTGTCCCGGTACACTATTCCGTCCTCGGAGTCCACCGTCACTGGTGGGGCAGTTGTGGCAGACCCACCTAGAATGGCATGCAGTGCCTCGTAGAAGCGGCATGTCTGGGGCTGTGCTCCGGAGCGTCCGTTTGCCACTCTGACTTTTTGATACCCTTGTCTTAGGTCCTTGACTTTCACGCGGCACTGCATCGCATCCCGGCTGTATCCTTTCTCTTTCATGGCTTTTGAGACCTTCTCGAAGGTCTTCGCGTTCCGCTTGCTGGAGCGCAGCTCCGAGAGCACAGACTCCTCACCCCACACAGCGATCAGATCCATGACTTCCCGGTCAGTCCATGCTGGGGACCTCTTTCTATTCTGGGATTGCCTGGACTCCTCTGCTGGAGAGCTCTGCATCGTTGCAGGTGCTGCTGAGCTCGCCCCGATGTGCAACCAGAACGTCAGATTCAAAGTGCCCAGACAGGAAAATGAATTCAAATTTTCGCGGGTCATTTCCTGTGTGGCTGGGCAGAGAATCCAAGCTCGGACTGCTGTCCAGAGTGTCAACAGAGTGGTGCAGTGTGGGATAGCTCCCGGAGCTACTAAGTTCGATTAGCATCCACACCAAGCCTAATTCGAGCTAGCCGTGTCGAATTTAGCGTTACTCCACCTGCCGGGGTGGAGTACCAAATTCGAACTAAAGAGCCCTCTAGTTCGAATTAAATGGCTTCCTGGTGTGGACGGTTGAGCGGTTAGTTCGAATTAACGCTGATAAATTCAAATTAAAGTCCTAGTGTAGACCAGGCCTTAGACACCCAGCTCCTGCTCCTCCAGGTTCAGCCTCACAGGGGGATGCCTCAGTGACCCTCCCCACCAGCTCAGGGGCTGATTGCATGACCGGAGCCCTTTGGGGTTTTAATTACAGGCTAATTTCACTGAAAGTTACCTGACACCGGTGTGATTGTACATTTTTACACTAAAGCCTCCAGGGATTAAATTGGTTGGGTCCTTCCTGCTCAGCAAACAGCCTGAGTCATTTTCAGGCAAGGAAACACCCCCTTGCTGCAGGCGGCGGGCATAGTTTGAATTCAGGAATTTGAAACAAAGCCTGTTACAAACTGCCCAGAGAGAGCCATGGCTGCAGAGAACCCAGTGGAAAGGCTCCAGGAGGAAGCGACATGTCCCGTCTGTCTGGAGTATTTCACAGAAACCTGTCAGTCTGGAGTGTGGGCACAATTTCTGCCGAGCCTGCATCGCCCAGTGCTGGGAGGGATCCGATACAGCCGCCTCCTGCCCTCAGTGCAGAGAAACTGTGCAACAGAGAAACCTCAGGCCCAACAGGCAGCTGGCAAGTATCCTAGAACTCGTCAAGCAGTTGAGTTTACAGGCGGCAAAAGGAGCAGGAGGGGACGGGGGTGTGTGAGAGACACCAGGAGGCTCTGAAACTGTTCTGTGAAGAGGATCAAACCCCCATCTGTGTGGTGTGCGACAGATCCCGGGCTCACCGCGCTCACACGGTGGTTCCCATAGAGGAGGCTGCCCAGGAGTACAAGGTAGGGAATTGCTGTCAAATTTAATGGGTTAACTTCTGGGTTTTAATTACAGGCTAATTTCACTGAAAGTTTCCAGTCACATATGTTACTCATCATTTAGCTCTGCAAAGTCTTCATTGTGTGGGGAGATGCTATAACAAAATTAATGATCTGGCAGTGCGGCAATAGAGGCAAAATATTAAATCTTGAAAGCAGGATTTACTCCACTCCCAGAAGCACCGCTCACTCCATACCCCTCCCCTCCATTGCTCTCCCCCACCCTCACTCACGTTCACCGGTCTGTGGCAGGAGGTTGGGATTCAGGTGGGGGTGGGGGTGCGGGCTCTGGGCTGGAGCCGAGGGGTTTGCAATCTGGGAGGGGGCTCTGGGCTGAGCCTGGGGCAGTGTTGGGGTGCAGGAGGGGGTCTGGGAAGCTGGCTCTAGCTGGGCGAAACTGATTTACCTCATGCGGCTCCCAGTCAGTAGTGCAGTGGGGCTAACGCAGGCTCCCTGCCTGTCCCAACCCTGTGCCACTCCTTGAAGGTGCCAATGTGCCCCTTGGGGGGGGGGGTGTGTGCTACGCGCGCTGCCCCTCTCTGCAAGAACCACTCCCGCAGCTCCCATTGTCCACAGTTCCCCATTTCCAGCCAATAGGAGCTGCGGGGGTGGTGCTTGCAGGCAGGAGCCCCGTGAAGAGAACCGTGCCCTCACTCCAGGCTGTGGGGGCATGATGGCCCCTTCTGGGAGTGCCGCATGGCTGGGGCAGTCAGGGAGCCTGCCTGCGCTGCCGGAGATCACGATCGACTGGGAGAATCTCCAGGATCTACTAGTCAATTGCAATTGACTGATAGGTGATCACTGGTCTAGCTAGACAAAAGGTGGGAAGGGAAACTGAGGCACAAAGCAGGGCAGCAAAGTTGCACACAGTCACCCAGCATGTCAGTGACAGAGCTTAGCGTAGAACCCAGATGTCCTTAGACCCTGGCCAAGGCCCAAACCACTTTGCCATGCTGCCATCTTAGCATCAGCCCCACCCCGTGATGTAGTGTCCCCGTTAGGTGGGAGAGACGCCTTGATAAAGGTCCCAGGCCCACCAGGCAGAGGAGGTTTCTCACTGGGATTCTGAACTCCCGTATTGCTCCATGAGGGGTTAAACTCAGATGCTGCCGGCCTGCACTAGAGGAGATCACTGGGCTAAAGAGTGTGTGGGACCCCGAGCACCTTCAGTCCGCACACAAAAGGGCTCCAGACAGCTCAGGTCCATGCCAAGTACCGCTGGGATTACACTGGGTTGTAGCAAAACCAACCCCAGGCTGGAGCTGACCAGTGTCAGTCTGACCTGTTCTGTTGTGTACGTGGGCAAGACCAGCCAAAGTGGTTCCATTAGTCCAGGGTCTCAAACACGCGCCTGCGAGGTTATTTTCTGTGGCCTGCGAGCTCTTCGCGGCCTCCCCCTAGCGGATGGAACCTGGGGGAGCAGAGGCACAGGGATGTGTGTGTTGCTGTTGCTTCAGGCACCACCCCCAGCAGATCCCATTGGCTGCGGTTCCCCATTCCCAGCCAATGGGAGATGCTGGGGCAGTGCCTGAAGCAACAGCGACACACACACCCCGTGCTCCTGCTCCCGCACGTTCCAGCGGCTTCCCGGAGTGGCGCAGGGGCAGGGCAGGCAGGCAGGGAGCCTGCCGTTCCCCCAGTGTGTGCTGGGCCAGAGCTCGCCCCCCAAACTGCTCCTGCAGTCGAACCCCCTGCCTTGACCCCCTTGCCACACCCCTCCTGCACCCCAACTCCCTGCCCGGAGCCCCCTGCCGCACCCCGACCCCCTGCTGTACCCTGCACTCTGGCCCCCTGCCCTGAGCCCCTTGCTGCACCCCTCCTGCACCCCAACCCCCTTCCCTGAGCTGCCTGCGGCACTCTGCACCCGAACCTCCTGCCCTGAACCCCCTGCTGCACCTTGCACCCCCACCCCTTGCCCTGAGCCCCCTGCCACACCCCTCCTGCACCCTAACTCCCTGCCCTGACCCCCTGCTGCACCCTTCATCCCTCCTGCACCCCCCACCCCAACTCCCTGCCCTGAGCCCCTGCCTCACCCCACACCCCTCCTGCACCCCCTGGGGGCAGGGAGGGGGCGGAGTTGGGGTGGGGATTTCGGGGAAGGGGTTTGGAATGGGGGCAGGGAAGGGGTGGAGTGGGGGCGGGGCCGAGGGCCCGGGTGGGGAGGTTGTCAGTAATGCGGCCCTCAGGCCAATGTACTAGTCCTCATGTGGCCCTCGTGGTCATGTGAGTTTGAAACCCCTGCATGAGTCCCACCAGGCAGTCTTTTGAAATCTCCCAGAATGCACTGCTTCCGGGATCTTTACCAGGGAATGGGACAGTGGGGCATCTGCCCAGGGGCAATCGCCACGGAAAGGCTTTAGGACAGTCGTAGGGCAAACCCAAAGCCATTCTTTATACAAATCTGCATCATGTCTAATTAGGGTGGTCACTGAGGCATCCCCAGAACATCGGACATGCCCACACCTGCCTTCATGGGCCCGTCCTCACCAGTATCAGTCACCCTGTGTGGGCCCCACCACTGCTTTTTTCAGTGTGCCACCTGCCTGCATCATTTTGCATGAAGGTGCCACTCCCATCCTCATGGGTGTCCTCCTGCATCCTCCGTCTCCTCCTCTCCCTTTTGCACCAGACAAAGCCACATTCAGTGCCGAGTCCCTACCGGACAGGGAGCGTGCTCCACAAGACTGGGATTGCACAGCTTCACACCAGACGAATTGCCTCCCGACATCTCATGGGGTTTGCCCTGGTGGTTTAAACCAGTGCAGTCCCCAGGGCTTCAAGGGTGAAACCCGGGTGGCTTCGAGGAATTCTATCACTTCGTTCATTAAAACCTTCTACTAAACAGGTTTATTGATTCACCCCCATGTAACTCCAGTGCCCCAGTTATGCTCTGTACCACTAATCAATTCACAAATACCAGTAAAGCTTGGGTATCATTGAAATCTCTAATTACTAAAAACACTGAACCGGAATTGGTAATGAGTCTGAATGTGACACGCTCCCAGTCTCTATTAATGAGGTTTGATCTCCTTGGTGGCCCTGATGTCACAAAGCGATTAGAACCACAGTCATCTTGGGTTTTGGGTGGAAAAACACCCACTTCCAAGCACCTCTCAAACTATCCAGATGAAACCGCCCAAATCATTTCTGTTTCTTCAGGAAAGAATCCAGGCACATTTGAAGACTCTGAGGGAAGAGAGAGAAAATCTGCTGGGATTGAAAGCGACTGGAGAGGGGAAGCCAGGAGTATCTGGTAGGTGCCTGTTGTTATGAACCAGCAGGGACTGGTAGTGGGAGGTCTATTTGGTGGCAGACTCCTGTGTGGCCTTGGTGAACATGGGCTTATGTGTGTGTTTCTCCATGACCATGGATTGTTGGGTTTGATTCATGTGTAGACGAGCCCTTAAGCTTCCCTTTCAATTGATGAGTAGCCTTTGTGGCTTACCCAGAAATCCCCCCAAGTGAACTGAATGTCCCTGCGAAGTGCTGTCCACTGGGTCTATAGACATTTTGTGCATTTTTAAAACCTTTGTTTCTTTTAACTCCCCTGACATCTCTGTCAGTGTAGTGCTGTGTCCTGCCTCCTGCTGCTCTGGGTCTGAATTTCCACACTCCATAAATAACAGAAGATGCTGACCATGACCGACAGAGAAACTTCCCTTTCAGGGGGATACCGGGGCCAAAGGGGAAGGTGTGAGAGAATCCCCTGCCTAGTACCCACAGGGTAGAGTCAAATGTCAGAAATTTTAGGATTTTCACAGAAAATCACCCTCCTGCACACTCAGCTCTCCATGAAAGGACCCTGGGCTCCACCCATGTCCCTGACCAACCCTTGCCCTATTTCATACAGAAACAAACACAAATCGAGAGGCAGAAGATTGTGTCTGAATTTCAGCAACTGCAGCAGTTCCTGGAGGAACAAGAGCGACTCCTGCTGGCCCAGCTGGAGAAGCTGGACAAGGAGATTGTGAGGATCCAGAATGAAAATGTCAGTAAATTCTCCGAGCAGCATTTCCGGTCTGAGTGAGCTGATCAATGAGATGGAGGGGAAGTGTCGGAAGCCAGCGAGTGAATTCCTACAGGTGAGACCTGAATGAGAAACATAGGTGGGTGCTCCAGGACAGCCAGCTCTCCCGCTCAGTGCTACCCACCATCAGCCCTGCCGATCAACTCCTCCCCACTTCTTCCAGCACCATCTGCCTGCTGGCAATCAGCTGTTCCACTGTGTGCAGGAGATGCTGGAAGGGAGGGGAAGGAGCAGGGAGGGAGTGTGCTCATGTTAGGATTCCCTCCCCCGCTTTGAACTCTGGGGGACAGATGTGGGGACCCACATGAAAGACCCCCTAATCTCATATTCCTTCATCTTAGGTTAAAAACTTCCCCAAGGCCTAAATTCCTTTCCTTGTCCTTGGACGGTATTGCTGCCACCACCACCAACCTGATTTTAAACAAAAATTCAGAAGATGGGTCACTTGTCCTCCCAAAATATCCCCCCAAGCGCCTTCACCCCATTTCCTGGGGAGGCTTGAGAATAATATATCAACCAATTGCCTTTAATGTAAGTACAGACCAGATCCTTATCTTTAGGACACTAAAATCAATCAGGTCCTTAAAAGAAGAACTTTATTATAAAGAAAAAAGTACAAGAATCACACCTGCAAAATCAGGATGGAAGGTAACTTTACAGGGTAATAAAAAGACTTAAAACACAGAGGAGTCCCCTCTGGACTCACTTTCACAGTTACAAAAACAGGAATAAAACTACCTCTTCGCATAGGGAAAATTCACAAGCTAAAACAAAAAAATAACCTAACGCATTTCCTTGCCTTAGTTAGAATTTTTGTAATCATTAGATGGATCATTTCAGGTAGGTTTTCAGGAGATGTTGTCCCTGCTTGGTCTATATCTCTATCAGGAAAGGGAACAAAACAAACAGAGCCCAAACAAAACCTCCCCCAACCCACCAGATTTGAAAATAGCTTCTTTCCTTATCGGTCCTTCTGGTCAGGAGCCAACCAGGTTATCTGAGCTTCTTAACCCCTTAGAGGTAAAGCGATTCAGTACAGCTGCAAGGAGGTATTTTAATGTGACTCTTTCCTTTATATTTATGGCAGCTCACAAGAGGAGGTGAGGAAGAGACAGTGTGGGAGGTTGAGTGGGAGTGGGAAGAGTTGGGTTGGGGTGTGGCATTGGGGAAAGGTTTGGAGTGGGGGTGAGGCATGGGGTTGAAGCACCCCCAGGGACAATTGGAAACCAGCACTCATCATTAGAAACATGCCAGACCACCACAGAGGGAGGAGCGGGCTGCTGAATCATAAGTACTGGAGTCAAGCAGTCAGAGATCTCAGTGTAACTCAGCATGTGCATTGCTGACATCTGAGTATTATTCTTAGCAGAGTCCACAGAGATATGAAAGATGGAAAAGCCCCATTAGCTCAGGGAATCAATGGCCCTCGGGGCCAGGGCAGGGTCTCTTCCCCCATACTTTCCTAAATCCCTTCCCTGGGATCCCCTGTGTGTGTGTGTCAGAGAGGACTGAAATTCTTTTGTCTCTCTTTCCTTAGGATGTCAGAACCACCTTGAGCAGGTATGTGGCTCCCTCTCATTCCACAATGCTGGGAAAGAGCTTGATGATGAGGGTAGCACCGCATCTCCCCAGGGCTCTACAGAAAATGTGTGGGGAGATCACATGTTAGATACAAATCTCTCTGATCAGCTTCATCCTGGGCTGCTCACCTCTTGTACGGAAGACTCTGGAATTCTCCAGTCACTGGGAAAGACTGACCTCAAGTATTTTGTAGAGATGTCCACATCCCTGGGGGACTGGCTGCCTCAGGATTGTGAGGATGGGCTATGGGCCTGTCACTGCTGGGTCCTGGTCACTCTTCAGCCCAGGGCAATAGTTTTCAAGAGCCTTTCCCCATCTGAGGGCTGTTTGGAGACCTGTGAGAAATGAGCTGGGGAAGGGGTAGTTGGTGTCTCAGTCTAGTTCCTAGACGGCAGATTTCTACAGCATTTCACCTGGGAACCTCCTGACCCTCAGAGCATGGAGGCCAAGGAGCGAATTGGCCATGGAGACTCAATTCCACTTTTGTCCCCAAAGCTGGTCTCTTCAGACCAGAGTTGAAGAATATTAATGACCTTTGAAGGGAAGGTTGCTTGGCCCTGGGCTGTGTTATACCTGCTCTGAGGCTGGGAGAAGTCGAGGAATTCTAACTCCAGGCCCATTAGAGCAGCGACTCACTAGCCAGAACTTATAATGAGTCACACAGTAAAATATAATCACGTGAAATTGTTTCCCTCCAGGTGTGAGAAGGGGAAGTTCCAGCAGCCAGGGGAGATTTCTCCTAAATTGAAGAGCGAGTCAGTGGTTTTCTCCCAGAAAACGATTGTGCTAATGGAGATTCTGGGGAAGTTCAAAGGTACCTAGAAGGGATCTAGGAATGGAAATTGGGATGAGCCTCTGAGAAGAGAATGGTGCTGATCAATTGGTTCACACTTCAGATGATTGCTGTTAAATTAAGAAATAACTCAAAGACTTTAAGACCGGAAGGGACCATCATGATTATCCAGTCCTGACCACCTGCACATTGCAAGCCCACAGGAATCTCACCCCACCCACTCCTGCAATTGACCCCTATACTCTCTGGCCAAGTTACTGAAGTCCTTAAATCATGATTTTAAAACTTCAAGTGTAACTCGGGTTGAGCACATCAGCAGTGCGTGCGTCCTCCTGCTGTTCAGTCAAGGGAATTAGCTTTCCTGCTCCAGAGACGCCACTGCTGGCTCAGTGTCTTCATCCTGCCTCAGGTCCTCCCATGTCCCCTCCTGGAACCCCAGTGCCCCTTACCTTGGGGGGTTCTGCCCACAGCACTACCCCACACTCTGGGTCTCCTCTCCCAGAGGAAGCCCAAACCCTCTAATACCCACCTTAGCTCAGTCGGTTACTGGCCAGTCATCTAGCCCCCTTTGCTCTGGGGCAAGCCGGCAGTCCGCATTGTCCTATCTCATCATTAGCAAAGGGGTTGCACCTACTAGCCTTTCTAACCCTAGTACCATCCTGGCCCTTAACCAAGGCCTCCAGCCTGGGGACTTGCCAGGCCAGACGCTCCCCAGCTCTGCCTGCCCGCCCCAGCCCTGCTCTGTGTAAGGTACCATTGTGCTCTGCTAACCAGGCAGCGCCTGCAGTGAGTACTCCATGCCTGCCTAGCTCCCAGCCCTTTGATCTAGGGCCAGATTGTGACCTAATTGGATGTGGCCCCAGCAGTGGCTGCCTCCCCAGTCCAGCCGACCTCATCTGCTTTATCACCTTTTACCTCCTTTTATCCCAGGAGGGGGGGTAACTGTCCCACAACACAAGTTACAGAGAATCCACCATTGACTCTAGTTTAAAACTAGCAACTGACCCGTGCCCCAGTGCTGCAGAGGAAGGAAGGAAGAAAATCCCCAGGCTCTCTGTCAAACTGGACATTGTGGGGGCAAATTCCTTCCCCACCCCAGAAATGATTGGTCAGTTGGATACTGAGCATTTTGGTCAAGACCCCAACAGCCAGACACTTTGCAAAGAATTCTCTATAGCTCAGAGCCCTCCCCGTCAACTGCCTCATCACCATCCATGGGGCAACATTTCTCAAAGGCTGATCCATCCCATCACTGAGAGGTTGTTGTCCCGTTTGCAGCTAATTTGGGCCAAATGGGCTGTAGGAAGGGAGAAAGCCCCTCCCGCCATGATCATGAAACCCGTCCAGCAACAGGCACCTCATTGTGCCTCCCTCCCCTAGCAGCTGCAGGCACAAGGCGTGTTCCTGGAGAGGTTCTGGAAAAGGGGTGGGGGGTGGTGAGGGCGGTTTGTGAAGAGGGAGCGGGGTGGACAAGGTACAGATGGACATGGGCCATGTAAAGCTGGGGCCTCAGACAACTCTGCACAGTGGCCTAAACACACAGGGGCCATTGTCACAGGGATGTAGCTCGGGGCTGTCTTCAGAACTTTCTCTGCTTGTGCCAAGGTCTGCACCGGCACCCTGCAAGCACTGAATAGTGGAGACACAAAATGGCCCCTCCCCTCTCTCCTTTTGAGGGTACAAGGGTGACTCTGGTCCCATGGAGCCAGCCTTCCTCCGCCTCAAAGACCACATGGTAAAAATGATTATTATTATTATTCCTATTTCTTCCTATGGATGACGAGGCCCCATCATGGCTCCCTCTGCTGTGGAGACGCTGAGAAAACAGACCCAACAGCTCAACAGTTAGAGGCAGGATTCTCAACAAACTCTGAACCATCCCGAGTTAGTGTCAAAGGGACCCAAGTGGGTAAAATGATACTTTTATGCCAAATTCTTTGTCAGGCTCTTGGGATCTAGTGTTAGGACAAAAGGCAGTAAGTGAATGAAACAAACCAACTGGAGTCTGAAGGGACGGGGTGATGAGAGAGGGAAAAGTAAATCTCTTAACAGATTGTGTGTCCTGGGAAAGTTGTGAGGCAGTAAGGCTGCTGGCTCCATTGCTTATAGATGCCTGATTGAGATGAGGGGAAGTAGATTTTAGACCTTTTTATATTAAATACCTATAGTGTGTCTCTGGGCCTCTCTGTCTGTTTCTCTGTCATAATTATAAAACAGTTTCAGAGTGGGAATGCTCATTCATGAATATTGAAATTCTGAAATCATCACATCTCTTCTCCTTTCTTCACCCCCAAGACACTCTGCCGTCTGAATTGAAGAGAAAAAGGGAGGGATCATTTGGAGCACACAGACAGGGTTAGTCTGGCGGGTGAAGATTGCCTTTAAATTATGAGAACATTCCAGAGAAAACGTCTTCAAGAGATTTGTAGCTAAAGTTACCAACCAAACTGACAGTGACCATGACACACACAGCCCTAAAAATAACAGTACAATTAAATTGGTAGGGAGATCCAGTGGCCCATGTCTCCCCCGCCCACACTTTTAAAGACGGGATGACCAGAACACTTTTCAGCATGGGCATCAAGTTTGGCGTGAAGAGGTCCCGCATATCCCTGGGCACACGTGTTGAGCATCGCAGGCAAGTGACAGTGCTTAGGGCAGAACAGCTGAGTCAGACTCCTCTACTGTGTAGTGCAAACCCCATGCTCGCAGCACCAACCTCTCCCAGAGCTGGCCTCGACTCAATGGCGCCCAGCCACTGCTACCTACTTCCTTGAGGCCCCAGCCAGGTCAGAAGCCAGAACCTCAGGCGCTGCCACCGCAGGGACTGCACTTGGGGAGCCCTAGGATCCTCCACCCTGCCCAGGGTGGTGCAACCCCGGGGAATGGCCTAGGGTTTATTTATAGGCACTTTTTTACCTGTTAGAAAAGAAACCTGACACATATCATTAATGCCTGGCCGTGTATATGCAAATCTTATAGCTGCTTGGGTACAAGATCAGGCCCCCCCTTGGTTGTTCCCAGAGCCAAGTCTTAGCTTGTGAGCAGTATCCTTGAACCGGGACAGCATTTTATTTTTGGGCTGAGCTATGCTAGCTTTTTTTTTTTTTAGTTAACATCATTGTTTTGGGGGGGGGGGGGGGGGGGGGGGGGGGGTTTTTTTTTTTTTTTATTTGTCTTTTTTTAACCTACAAAGGAAACCTTTTTGTTTTTTATTTTTTTTTTTTGTGTTTTTTTTGTTTTTTTTTTTTTTTATTTTTTCTTAAACACTTTTATTAAGATTAATGAACACATACACATTGCCATTATACAGTACATTAGTTTAAATTATTTACATGTATGCCACACTATATTTTTTCATTAAAATAACTTCATTACAAAGCTTTGGAGCAACCAGCCAAGACAAGCACATCCACTTTTGAGGATTCCACTCAGTACAACCTCTTGGTGTTTAAATAGCTTTTCCTTTTTTTTTTTCAAGCCCACTGGCTAGAAAATTTGAGGTAGCCAGAAGGATCCCATGTGCTATAAGGGGAGTGGGTTTAACAATTCATGTCCTTGCTTCCAAAGACTGTTTGGTGTGCAAATTTTTTAACCAACAATTTTTTTAAATTAAGAATTTTTGGCCAATGAAGATTTTTTTTAGGCAAATGTAATAGACTTTAGTATATTACATTTTTTTTTCAATTATTCAAACACTTCGTATTTCAAGTTGAAATAAAACAAGTATTTGCTTTTTGAGTTTAACCCTTTTTTAAATTTTGAGAACATAGACTATTTTATGAAAATATTAAACAGAACAATTTTGGCCACGAGACAAACACCACAAGACAGGACATAAAACACAGAACATAATTCCCATTGTGCCAGTGAAATGCATGGAACGTTGAATGCAGTTCAGCTGGCATCCGTTTTTTGAATGGTTTTTTTGATTATTTGAAAGACGAAAGAAGAGAGGTTTACCACTGCCTGGGCAGTCAGATTATTGCTTAAAAATATTTTTTATTAATAAACAAATACACTTGTTGAATTTAGGGCAAAACAGAGGAATTACCCAGTATTTTTATTGAATTTGTTCAGTTTCTTGCTCTACTTCCACAACAGGCTCAGCCCACAGTGCACACATACAAAACACCTTCAATGAAAACTGGATTCAAAAAGTTAAGGAAATACCATAATTCAGGTTCCCTGAGGCGTTCAAAATTTTTTTTTTTTGACCCCCTTTTTTTATGCACTATGAAATACCAGTTTCTAATGGCCAAGATCACATAACTATTTTTCCCCTTTGCCTCCAAGTGGGAACGGTACCCATGAGGCCGTCCTTTCCTCTTACCTGGAATTCCCTGCCATACATTCTTTTCCACACTACCCAAACTTTTTTGTAACGAAATGAGGGCGCCCGGATCCTTCAAGCAACACCCTCCTTCACGGCACAACCCAGATTTCATCTACCTCCAGATGCAGGTGCCTCCACAGCACAGAATGATGCAAGAGTTTCTGGTGTGGGGGAGGGGGAAATAGCATGTGTATCCATTTAATTAAAGATATGTCATAAGGGCAAATTCACCAAAGGGACCAAATTAAGGTTAACATAAGAATGGCCATCGATTGGGTCAGATTAAAGGCCCATCTAGCCCAGTATCCTGTCTTCTGACATTGGCCAGGGCCAGGTGCCCCAGAGGGAATGAACAGAACAGGGAATCATCAAGTGATCCA